>NW_025223568.1:0-361 GCF_014066325.1 Apis laboriosa
GTCGGTTGCAAACGGGTATCACGTAACTACGTACGTGGTTGGTCGGTCGACTGGCCAATCGGCACGCCACTGAAAACTAAATTTACAGTTTACCACCGATCGTCAGTTCGTCCCCCTTGTTGTTCCAATCCCCTCGTTACGTACTTCTTCTCCTTTCGGCCGTTTATAATTCTTCGATCGCCATCGATCGCGCAAATCGAAACGAGAATTTTGAAAACGTTCGAGGGAAAGGGATTAATCGGGAAAAGTCGACGCGATCCTCTCCTCCCTAATGAACAGGGCGTTGGTGAAACGAAGGAGGGTGAAACGATCCCTCGATAGCTGTATTCAGGCATCATCGGTATTCATCGTTGGCCACGTA
>NW_025223569.1:0-254 GCF_014066325.1 Apis laboriosa
TGGGACTTCCGGTGCGCGTTGCAAGCAGGAAGGATTGCTCTTTACACTGAGTCTTCACTGGTTACGCTAGCACAAGCGGTTCATACGCTATGGTCGTATAAAGAAGACGAAATTTCAGAATATTTAAAACAGTGCCTCATTAAAACGGCTGTATCTCCGAAAATGCTGGAGATACATGGGACTTCCTGTGCGCGTTGCAAGCGGGAAAGATTGCTCTTTACATACAATCTTCACTGGTTACGATAGCACAGGCG
>NW_025223570.1:0-550 GCF_014066325.1 Apis laboriosa
GTTATATGAGGCAATAGAAGCTTCTCTATCTCTGATTCTATTTTCAAAATGATAAATGGTCTGCAGACAATTTAACAATATCTATTTTTTTTGTTTTCATCTTATAGAAGGATAGTTGCTAGATAATGCCTGCCAATGTAAATAGGCATTAACCCCATTCAAGGCTTTATTTTACGAAGCTATATGGGCCAATAAAGGTTTCTCTATCTCTGATTCCATCTTCAAGATGATAGACAGTCTACAACAACGATGTTTGTTAGTGCAAATAAACCTTAACTTCGTTCAGAGTTTTATTCTGGTTATACTATACTGTACACAAATACGAAAAAACAGTAGAATTAACAACATCTTTCTTTCTTGTCTTCATCTTATAAAAGCATAATTGCTGGATATGATACCTGCTAATGTAAATAGGCCTTAACCCCATTCAAGATTTTATTCTTACGAAGTTACAAGAGCCAATAGAGACTTCTCTATTTCTGATTCTATCTTCAAGATCTCTCTATCTTCGTTGATCTGCAACCTCATTCAAGGATTTATTCTTATAAAG
>NW_025223571.1:0-207 GCF_014066325.1 Apis laboriosa
CGTTCCTTATATTATCGAAGTATTTTATCGTATGTACGCGTGACAGTGTTTGAAAAATTTTATTTCATAGTTTTGTTGATTTCTCTCGGTGAGAACGAGTTACGGGGAGATATGGAACTAGGCAAGAAAGTTTCGGTATACGTTAACCAAGCTCGAGTAACAAGTTGTGTTATGGATATGGAATAAGAAATTAGATTTTTTTTAAAT
>NW_025223572.1:0-218 GCF_014066325.1 Apis laboriosa
AAAGCGAGATGATTGAAAGAAATCGACGAAAATGGAAAATTTGAAATTACGCGCGATGACAGAAAAGTAAAAGTATAAAATATATACGAAATATTCCAAATACATTTATCACCCTGATTACGATTGATATTTGTGTTCGCGTAATTATCTCGCATAAACGTGTACAAATCGAGTAACGAAGCATATAATATACCTAGGTATCGAGAAAGCATCTTTTC
>NW_025223573.1:0-927 GCF_014066325.1 Apis laboriosa
GATCACGATAATCAATATAGATTTTAATTTCATTATTATAATTTTAACTTCTTTATTATAATTTTTCATATTCGATGTAGATCATAAGATGCGTGCGATAAGATTTAGATTTTAATATTTTTATTGTAATTTACTATATATCGATAAGATGCGAGCGTTTTAGTTTTTAGTCCTAATTTTAAGCATAATGTAAGATAGATGTAAAATTTAGTATTAAGATCTATATTAAGCTAATCTAAATTTTCATCGATGGACGACGTTGGACGACGTTGGACGACGTTGGACAACGATGGATATATAGTTTTATGTTCATTTATATATTTGTACATATTTCTTTAATTTCGATTTGATTTTTCTATNTTATTTACTAATTGTATCAGATTGCTTTTCTACGTTTATGATTTAATTTATAGACAATTAATTGTATCACTTTTATGTATTAATCTTCTTAACAAATAAATTTATCCCGATGGGTCTCGATGCGTAGTCACCTCCTCGTGGGTGAGACCCGGTAATTGGCATCGTTTTTCATATTTTTAATATACGAAAATATTTTACTTATATTACATTAAAAATTTTTCGAAATATTTATATTATATTTCAAGTATAGTTATCGAAAAGCGATGGCAAGCCAAGAACTACGCACACCTTCAGTCTAGTCTAAAATGATTGCCTTAGATTATTTTGATTAATTATCAATGGACTAGACTGAAGGTACTAATAAATCTGAAGAAAAATATTCTGGTTAATCATTTCAATCTTGTTTTTATATTATTTTTTAGTTTTTAATAAATTTTTAGTAACCTTATCCTTTTTTTCCATTTTTAAATATGACCAGAATGTCTTTGATACAGATATTAGTTAATTAGTATATTCATTGTAATATAGTACGTTGGATGTATATGATGAGATGCGCGCATCTTAGAT
>NW_025223574.1:0-485 GCF_014066325.1 Apis laboriosa
ATAAAGAAGACGAAATTTCAGAATATTTAATACAGTGCTTTATAAAATCGGCTGTATCTCCGGAAATACTGGAGATACATGGGACTTCCGGTGCGCGTTGCAAGTGGGAAAGATTGCTCTTTACACTCAGTCTTCACTGGTTACGGTGGCACAGGCGGTTCATACGCTATAGTCTTATTAACAAGACGAAATTTCAGAATATTTAAAATAGTGCCTTATTAAAACTGCTGTATCTCCGAAAGTACTGGAGATACAGGAGACTTCCAGTGCGCGTTGCAAGCGGGAAAGATTGCTCTTTACACTCAATCTTCACTGGTTACGGTAGCACAGGTGGTTCATACGCTATGGTCGTATAANATATTTAAAACAGTGCCTCATTAAAACGGCTGTATCTCCGAAAATGCTGGAGATACATGTTACTTCCTGTGCGAGTTGCAAGCGGGAAAGATTGCTCTTTACAGTCAATCTTCACTGGTTACGTTAGC
>NW_025223575.1:0-2294 GCF_014066325.1 Apis laboriosa
ATTTGGAAGAACGAAGATTCGAAAGAACGAAGATTTGAAAGAACGAAGATTCGAAAAAACGAAGATTCGGAAGAACGAAGATTCGAAAGAACGAAGATTCGAAAGAACGAAGATTCGAAAGAACGTCGATTCGAATAAGGAAGGTATAATTTTTTTCTCCAACTTTCGGATACGAAACTGTGGGTACACACGGTGTGCAGCGACAGCTNGACGAAGATTCGAAAGAACGAAGATTCGAAAGAACGAAGATTCGAAAGAACGAAGATTCGAAAGAACGTCGATTCGAATAAGGAAGGTATAATTTTTTTCTCCAACTTTCGGATACGAAACTGTGGGTACACACGGTGTGCAGCGACAGCTGCTTTCGATCGGCAGAATGCATACGCGTTTCTCGCGTGGCCACCATTTATTTACCAGCCTCTGCGTGGCCACGAATACGCACGACAACGAGGATGATAATACAACGGGAGGAAAGGAGAGGTATTCCCGCGCGTCTCGAAAGGAACGAAGATGAGGGAGAAAAAGGCTTGGACGAAGGTGAATCTATGAGCAAGAGGTAGGAATGCGCGTGACGCGAATGTGGATTTTCGGGAGTATCCGATCGATGCTGCTTATGGAACGTCGTCTAAAGGAAGCATGATCATTCACATTAAGATTTCAATTAAGGAAATTTTAATTTTTAACGCGCGAGAAGAATTAGGTAACGATTGATTTATAAATGATCCCCAAATTTTCTCCAACTTGCGTCCATTTTTTTCATTTCAAGCTAATTTCATTTTTTTCGATTAGTGATATCGAAACGTTAGTTTATATAGTTCTTCACGATTCGTAATACGATAAGCTTGATTAATCTCTCGATTTAATCTTCGGAGTCATTTTCGAATGGTTAAAGAAAAAACGATGCATCGAACGAGTTAATCATTCGCAAGTGGACTTTCAACAAGGGGATGTAACAAGAGGCTAAATTTACTCGAATCGATTGCGTAGATTTCCGACGAAATTGCTATTTCGAGTAGCGCTGGCACGCGCTCCATCAAATTAATTAATCGTCCAGACTTTGCGTTATCGTTCGTGTCCAGAAAAAAGAGTCGATCGATTCACTTAATTGAAATAGGGGAAAGAAAAATTGTCGATGCCGTGATTTCTCAACATTTGCTCTACAAGCGATATAATACACTCATGGATGTTCAATATGAATCAATACACAGATCAAACGTACGAATTTTAATAGAAATCAACCTTTTGCTCAGAGTTTAATCACTCGAATTCAGTCCTTTTACCAGGGAACGTTGATTCCTCGACAAGTTTAATATATTCATATAAATAGTCAAACGAATTCTAGTAGAATTCAACTTTTTTCTCAGACTTTAATCATTCGAATTTAGTCCTTTTACCAGGAAACGTTCTTCAACAAATATAATGTACTTATATAGACAGTCAAACGAATTCTAATAGAATTCAATCTTTTGTTCGGATTTTAAAAATCACTCGAATTCAGTCCTCTTATCAAGGAATGTTGATTCCCGTTGATTGATAAGTATAAATGTTGAATATCAATGCACAGATAAAATTCTAATAGAATTCAATCTTTTGATCAGACTTTAATGGAAAATCACTCGAATTCGATCCTCTTATCAGGGAACGTTGATTCTTCACACATGACAAATGTAATACACTCATATCAACGTTGAATACCTATCAATACACATATAGATTGCTAAACGTACGAATTCTAATAGAATCGAATCTTTTGGTCGGAGTTACACGGTCACAATCGTTCGGTCCTTTTACCAGAGAACGTTGATTCCTTGACAAGTATAATATACTCATAAATGTTGAATATATATACACAGATAGATAGTCAAACGAATTCTAATAGAATTCAACTTTTTAATCAGATTTTAATCACTCAAATTCAATTCTTTTACCAGGGAACATTGATTCCTCTTCAAGTATAGATGTTGAATACGTATCAATACACAATATACAGATATATAGTCAAACGAATTCTAATAGAATTCAACATTTTGTTCAGATTTTAATGGAAAATCACTCAAATTCAACCCTTTTATTAGGGAACGTTAATTCCTCGACAAGTATAGATAGTATAGATGTTGAATACATATCAATATACAGATAGAATTCTAATAGAATTCAACTTTTGCTCAGACTTTAATCACTCGAATTCAATTCTTTTATCAGGGAACGTTGATTCCTCCATAAGTATAGATAGTATAGATGTTGAATATATATAAATATACACATAGAATTCTAATAGAATTCAACTTTTGCTC
>NW_025223576.1:0-1064 GCF_014066325.1 Apis laboriosa
AAAAAAATGAAACAGTATGCATAATCACGATAAATCTTCAATATTTTATTATTTTTTTAATAATCAACCATTATTTCCATTTATTATATTTCCATTAGCTATATATATATCGATAAATAAACAAATGCGGAAAATTTTCGTTATATAAATTAATGGAAAATAGTTTCGAATAAAAATATACTGCACAGGTTGAGAAACACTGTATATTACCATACCATAAAGTTGAATACTTCGTATTTTTATCATAATTTCTCTTTTCTCGAACTTTCTTTCCAAGTTTTTCAAAGTAATTTACATTGTTTCGTATACAAAGAGAGAGTTATCATAATATCTAGATCTTCGAAAACCCGTGCAAATTTATTCCTTCTCTTTATTCTTTCAAATCGTGGCGATCTATGCATAATTTTCGATCTACTTCGTTTTGAAGTTTGTTTGTCGCACGTGGTCGTCGAAAGACAACTTTCCAACTTATTCGGTTTCGGTTTACATTTCTCATCTGCTTCATCCATCCAACCCTTATGTGTCACTTGGCTGACCTGTTTTATATTCTAAACGCGCTATATATCCATGGAAACGATATTTAACTTCTTGCTCTCTCGACATTGAAGTGAATCCACCACATTTATCCTTTTCTTCAGCAGTGGAAAATTTTAGGGGGATGTAAAGTATCTTAATGCATTTCCACTTGAAACAAATATTAAGGATTTAAACAGAAATTTTAAATCACTGATATACATATTTGCTAATTTTAAAGCTGGTTAAGTTAAGCAAGTAAAGCTTATTAATCTAATTATGGTTGACATTAATTTGTTACGATATCATAGTTATAAATTTTTAATTATACGATTTTAAAAAAATTGGAAAAAATGTAAGTAAATTTTTTCGATGGAAAATTTCAATATTTTCGAATTGCTCAAAGTTATAATAATAATTTTGTCTCTGAAATTCTTTTCAGAGCAGAATGATAGAACTTTAAATTTTGAATACTTTGAATAATTTAAAATTTTGCTTCAACTTGTTATAAAATTATGTTTAAAAAATGGAAAATGCATTAAAACTTTGAA
>NW_025223577.1:0-200 GCF_014066325.1 Apis laboriosa
GAGAGATCCAGGCAGAGGGGAAGCAGAAGGACAGTGAGAGAAAGTGTGAGAACACGTGGAGGACGAAAACGGATCGAGGATTACACGAGAATGAGAGGAACACGGAGAGATAATGCCTAATATTCGAAAGACTAAATCCTGGCCTGGCGAAATATCTTTACCTTTTTTCTTTTTTCTCTCTTCTCATTCTTCGACGAAAA
>NW_025223578.1:0-567 GCF_014066325.1 Apis laboriosa
GTATTAAAATAAAAACATTAATTAAATACCATTTCTTTTTTGGATCTTATTTAACATAAGATAGTTCAAAGTTATTAATTCCGAATCATTGTGCGATGCATATGCTATAAATCGTTTTTTCTTCGAATCATACCGATAATCAAATGATAATTTGTCCAAATAAAAATTAAAACCGTAAAACAGAGACATAAAAGAATTATATAAAGATGAAGCAACGGGCGAAATCAAATCTCAATTTAACAAATACGAAATATTGATAATCTCAATGCTCAAAATACACGATCGACGAAAAATACACAAAAAAAAACGCAAAATATTAAATAATTTTGTTATGTAATAGTAAATGAAATATTAAATAAACAAAATTGTTAATAATTTATAAAATTTATAATAAAATATGAATAAAATTACTTACTGTAGTTGAATCACCGAAGCCGGTACACGATCACGACATACGTCTTACCACTACGACTTTCCACACAAGACTAACACCGCGCGCCAAAATTCGTCCTCGTGCTCTCTGACTGTTTAGCTTCGTAAACAAATTCGATAATCGAAATAGCATCG
>NW_025223579.1:0-427 GCF_014066325.1 Apis laboriosa
TTTGAACTAACAATAGAAAAAATTATTAGTAGCAGGATAGATAGAAAAAATAATCGCAATGTTATCTGCAATGGCGAGAAATAAAAAAAAAAATTTCAATTATATTCAATTTTTTGTACGTATTATTTATTTTAAAATTATAGGAATATGGATTAAAAATAATTGTTTTATGTTCAATATCATAAACAAATAAGATAAATAATTTCGGCAAATTATGGATATTTTTAAGATATTACACGTATCTATATTTCCTAAAATTTTTTCCCTCACATTTTATATAATGGCAATATGTTAAAAATTAATAAAAAAGGTTTTTACTTAAATTATTTTTCTCAAAAGTGTGTTGTTATTATCGCAACACACTTTCCTATATATATATATATATCTTTATCACTGCTGTTATTATATAATTTAATATAAATATTGA
>NW_025223580.1:0-1734 GCF_014066325.1 Apis laboriosa
CGTTCACCCGTTGACAAAAAGTCACTATCTTTGGAGTTATAGCGATTCAAAGTTTTTTTAATTTTAATAGAATTTAATCGGATTCAAAGTAACCGATTAAAAATCACTCTTCTCTTTAGACGACGATATCTCGGCAACCGAAAGTCGTATCGGGATAAACGAAAAAGCGTTTCAAAGAGCAAGATTCACCGCTTTTAATTATAGTTCGCGCGTTGACCGGAAGTTACAGCGACTCGAAGTTTTCCTTATTTTAAACGCTCTGTAATATATTTAACGTTTTTATTTATACGCGACTCGACACGAAAGAAGAAAGAATTTTGCAAGCTGTGGCGCTTTCGGGATTAAATAGGGGCGTGCTGATCCCTGCCACGGCTGCTACCTTACGAGCCACTCGTTTTCCAGCGGGCACGCTTAAAGGGTCGCGTGCTACGCTCGCTTGCTCATTATTACGCACCACACGGGCACCACCGTGATTTATGCCCGAAATAGGCACGAGACGGGTGTGTGTATGAGTCAGTGATACCACTTAAGGCCAAATCGCAGAGTGATGAATTGACTTATTGTCGGACGTAAATAAGCGGCGGGTGCCGGTGTTTTAACCTCGTTCAGATATGATTAACCCGATCGTTCTGGCCCGTGTGTACTGCACCCACTATAATATATATATATTAAATTATCCCGTTCGCCGTCGTTTTTTTAATTCCGAAAACCGGATGTTTTCGATCGATATTTATAGCGTCGTTACCAATTTCGACGCCATAACGTATTTTAATTTCAACTTATCAATTTATCATTATCTCAACTTACATTTCAAGGTTCTCATCTTCGATGATCTTTCCATTATTCTACAAAAAGAATTTCAATTAAAAGAGTCATCGCTGAAAAACTTTCTCTGAAAATTATATAATAATTACATTCCACTTTTAATTATCTTCACCGAATCGCCAAAACCTTACAGAATACGCTTTATTTATAATGGAAAAATTCAGCGATCGCTCGATCGTTATTGTAATTACACTTTCACACCGAGTAAGCGACTCCTCCTCTCTTTTACGAAAATTCCTCGTTTTCCTCCAATTTCACGATGAAATGAAAACGAGTCTATCCTCCTCTTATTCAAAAAATCGGGAACGAGATGAAAGAGATGTTTCGATTTGGGAAGACAAGGTCGAGACGGGATTTATCCCTTCTCTTTCCTTTCAGGGAAAATCCAGGAGCGTATAAAAGAGGTGCCGTGTAAAAATGGCGGGGAAGAGAAATTGCTCGAAACTGCGCGTATCGACGCTGGCTAGAAAACTGGTAGAGGTATGCATTTGGAAGTTGGCCAAAGTTTCGCCAAGTTTCCTCGGTGGCGGATGATTCCTCCTCCGTTGCTCGGGAGGCGGCATTGTAGGGAAGAGAACGGGCGAAGAGTGCAGCAGCTCGGAATAGCTCGGGTCCTTTGATCCTCCCTCGTCGATGCTACGTACGTCGCCTAACGGGATTACCCCGCCCCGGGTAATTGCTCGTGAATGCGCAGATATACGTGCGACAATGGGTGCACGTCAATTCGAGGTGACGTAACGCGCGTGTAACCGTCGATCGCTTCTGTTTGGCAGCTTTACTGACCTCTCCACCTTTCTTCGTTTCGTTTCGAAGTTTGAAATATGTCATTTTTCTTGATGGAGAATATAGGCGAAAAATTTGTTGGCGAGCCAATAATTATCGTCGATGAATTCTGGCTCAACTTTCTTA
>NW_025223581.1:0-399 GCF_014066325.1 Apis laboriosa
ATCTGCATTGCAAATAAAAAGAAAGAAATATAAATAGAGCAATTATTATCAATAAAAAGAATTGATATAGATGTATAGAAAAAAATTTATTTAAGTGATAAATTTAAGTTCAATTAGTTTTTATGAAGCAATGATACTTGATAAGATAGATTGAAAAAGATACGAGAGAAATTTCTTAATTAATAAAAAAAAAAAAAAGAAATTATCTGAAATTGTAAAATTATAAAAAAAACTTCTGCGACTAAAAAATGTTTTATGCAATTGTGTACTAGAATTGAATATCAATTTATAACATATCAATCTATAAACATATCGGATTGTGGATATTAAATTAAATTTAATAATTATAATTATAATATATTAGTGTATATATATATATATTTAGTTTTTGCTCATTCT
>NW_025223582.1:0-35524 GCF_014066325.1 Apis laboriosa
TAGCCAATAATATGAGCTGATTGGCTGCGCACGCGATTAGTTTTTAATTATTTAGATATTTTGAGATATTAGTCTTCATTTTAATTTTTAAATATCATGAAATATCATTTATTAACTTGTTCACATGAAGCACTGATTGAATCTAATTTATTTAATTTCTTTGTGTGTGCAATGACACAATTCCTCTAACTTCTTCTTTAACTTGCAAGGTTTTATTTGCAATGTAATTAATTATTTAGGAAAAATTTTTATTCATATTGTTTTATTCATATTATGAATAATTTGATAAAAGAATAATATTTATATGAAATTACTCATAAATAAAATAGATATAGATAAGAATTGCTTTTACAGCCATCTCTTGAACATTTTTAAAAAAATATTTGTGTCTATGAATTTATACTCACGAGATGGCACTGATTCTGAATTTTTAGCCTTCTTTATATCTGTTTTTAAAACATGTTTTCTTCAATTGTCAAGAGATGGCACTGGCAATCATTTCTTTCCTTGTTAGATTTTGTACTGTTTGTTTTGTGTTATCTATTTCACTCTAGTTGTGGAATTGATTTCTCATATTTGTTTTGGGTTTTTTTTTAATTGCTTTCCAAAATTTATATTATTCAAAATATATTTCAAAAGACAGTTTTGATTTCTGTTGGATGAAACAAGTCTCATTATATCTTCATCTTATTTTTTCATTTAACGCAAATTTCATTTCTTTATTTGATAATTCATTATTTGATTTTTTTATATAAAAAT
Source organism: Apis laboriosa (assembly GCF_014066325.1). Classification (NCBI taxonomy): domain Eukaryota; kingdom Metazoa; phylum Arthropoda; class Insecta; order Hymenoptera; family Apidae; genus Apis; species Apis laboriosa. The sequence goes on from NW_025223582.1 coordinate 760, forward strand.
TTTTTTGACTCTCCAAAATTATATTTCATAAATATGTAATAAATACAAATATTAATACATATGTATTAAAATAACTCTTTTCTTCTTTCTTCATATTTATTGTTTGATCAAGGAATTACTGTTGAATTAATGACGACGATAGTTACAGGGATCGATTTCAGTATCAATAGGGCATCCATTTACAAAATAAATGCTGTAAATTCGGTAATGTTAATGCGTATGGTTAAAAAATTTATTTCTATTTCTGAAATTAGTCGCACAATTGGAATTGTGCAAATGTTATATATTGAGATAATTGTCTTGGTTTTTTTTTTATCTTTTTCTTGTTAATTGGGAAATTTTTAAAAAAATTATATAGTTCTCAATTGATCGAATTAATTTGGAAATCATTATTATTGATGTATATGCTAAGAAAGGTGCCTATATTTTCCTTTCAAAATTATTTTCAAATATTATTTTTAATATCTATTGTATTTTAATTTATATATAAAATATTTAATAGAGTCGTCGATAAAATAGACAATAATAGTATCGTCGATAAAATAGGCAATGATAGAATCATCGATAAAATAGATAACATTAGAATTATTGTTTAAGTAGATAGCGATAGAGCTGTCGATATGGTAGAGAATGATATATTCGTTAGTTTATTGTATTATAGCCTATTCCTTTCGCCATGCGACGCTATTCCTTTCCAAATTCGTGAACGAACGACCACAGTCTCGTAGTTTGCAACGGAGCATTTATACGGGTGGACTGTAACTAGGCGCTTTAGTCTCTTGTTGGGACGCGACGCGTGAGTATGGGGCATAAGTGCACCCCTAAAGGTATGAACGGTACCGTGCATTGAAAACAATCGTCGTGACGCGACAAAAAATTGCATAAATACTGCGTGAAGCGGACGTTTCATCCTCTATCCCATATTTATCGAGCTTTTGTTTCGGTGACATCGTACCGTATCGAAGTGAGAACTGTCAGTCCGCAAATGTCCGGTGAATCGATCGTGTAACACGCGACAACGAGACGATACGTATTGTCGTCTGATGAAAACTGACAGTCTTGTGCGCCACAGATCGAAACGATTTTAAGATTAAATCGTTCGTCGATGCGACACTCGTCGTTGCGTGTGCCTGTCAGGGATACGTGAAGAAGGTTTTTCTTTAAGGCACGTGAGAGAGGTGAGTGAAGAAAATATCAAATGTATATTGATTTATTTGAACTGTTATTGCGCTTTAGTTTTTTGTCCCGCGTTTTTTACTCGATTTTCGAACGTTTGACGCGTAACAGTCGATCGATGCATTTGATTTTATCCTGCATTTAATTAATCGGTAATCGGTCGTTGAACAATATTATTAATGACGATTTTCAATATGATCAAAATCAAATATGAGAACGATTCGTACATCGCTTTCGATTATTTTATGAATTTATAGTTGTTAGATAATCGATATAGAAATGAAATTAAAGATTTTTTTCGATTTTATCCTAGTGATAATGTAATATAATTTTTTGAATGTAATTGGATATAATTGTATATATACGTAGATTATCAAAATTTTGGTAGATCAAGCGTGATTTCATAATGTCAGAGACAGGTCAGCGATTTTTCAATTATCTCGGAAGCCGCAAGAAAAAATGCACGATAAGAAGTTTATGCTTTTAAATACACATACGTATAATATACACGCGATCTTTTTAACGTGACCATCGAAAAAGCCGCGAAGATGTCTCTGTCAAACAATGTTTTTATTGATTTAGCGCGGCAAATGTTTGTCTTTGTGGTTATTCGTGATTGCTCGTCAAACAATCAATTGAGCGTTGCTTGTTTTAACAAGCAGAGATAATTTTTCTTAATCAGAAACGCAAACTTTCTTTTTAATAGTAGCCTCAAATTAGTTCAAATTTTCGATCGTCCAAAATAAGATTAAGAGAAGATTTGAAAAGCATGGTCTTAATCTAATCGCGGATATTTAAATTGAAAATTATTTCAAAATCGTTTCTTTATTTTATTTTACTACATTATTTATTATAGTTGATATTCCACTATTTTCTTCAATATCGTTATTAATATTATTTTTCATTCTGTTTAAATACAATTGGTTAATTATCCGATTATTTTTTGAGGATAATATCAAAATCTCTACGTTATCGATACATAATACACGTTGCAATATTTCTTTCGAAAACGAACACTTATTTGAACTCGAACAATAAATAGGGATTAAAAATGCAATAATTAACGAGGAAATAATTCACAAAGAAAAAAAAATAATAATAATAAGAACAAAATTATTTAGCATTCCGAATAATCACTATAATAGCGATTTATGTTGGTTAACGTTACATATCCTTTGAAAAATTGTTATTGACGTCTATTTTTAAGTTGCTTTACCTTAAAAGTCTTAATAAATTTTCCAAGAGCGCGACGCTGACTCACCTGTCCTTAGTGCGTTTAAAAACACGCTTAAAAGGCAAATGAGGCGATTAACGTATCAATGTATGGCTAGGCGAACAAATAAATCCCGCGCGTAATGACACTTCTTTGCAACGATGCAGCGATGATCTTTGCAGCTGGGATAGATAAATCGTGGATTCTCGCATAGAGTCGTCGTATGCTTTGTCTCCGGGTGCGATACATTGTATCGATAATGCGATCTAGTGCTTGTGTTTCATTGTAAACCATCTATATCTATCTATTATGGGATAATTTATCTTTGTCAAGGTTTTATAATCGTTATTTTTTTCTTGGAAATTGATCCATGTTTACTTATTTTGTAATTTATTCGTGTTGTTTTTTTTTTTTTTACCAACCATTCTTCTTCTTCATAAATAGATAATGCAAGGAAAGATTAAATTAAAATTTACATTTTTCAAGTTTCTTCCCATGTGTTTCATACTTTTTGCAAATTTTTATTATTATTTTAAAATTTGGTCTATAAAAATTCTTCTATTATACATATCACATATTTAAATCGTAAATAAAAAAAAAGAAAAAAAGAAAATAAAGGGAGTCAAGTTGTGTAAAACACATCTTTAATATTATTTCTTAATTTCTTCTTCAGGGACGAATTTAATTATCCTACTTATACATGAAAACGCAATATACTCGTGAATATTATCGGGCTTAAATGTTATCATATATATTTAACATTGAAAATAATATTAAAAGATAATTTGAAAAGCTCTAAGAAAAATTACATACCCGTATGTAATTATCGTGTGCTTGCATATCTTTAAACAAAAGATACATAAACATGCATGTGTCACTGCTTCGTAAAAAGATGGTTATTCCATAGCATCGTGAATAGTAGATTACATCCAATGAAAAGACAATTCATTTATGAGGTTATCTTCAATTCTTCGATATCATTATACGCATTCCATCCTCTATAATTGTTCAACTCGTCGTCCAATGATGATGAGCGAAGCGACGACGATTAGATTTATTTTCAATTTGAAACGCCAACTTTGAATTCTCGAAGTTGTTCTATGCGTTTTGTAAATCAAGATGAAGAGGACAAAGGTTCTTGTTGCGCGAACAAAACGTGAGAGATACTTGACCGATAATTCGATATACTCTCGAATATACTTGGCCAGATGCACTTTTGCGATAATCGGGGAACGACGAGGATCTTTCGAAAGCTGGTTAACCCTGTGTAAAAACGTGATTCTAAACGAATGATGAACAATCGAGGAATAATTTGCAAAATGTTTAACGATGATTGGAACATATTCTTAAGAAGGGAAAATCGTGAATTTTGAAACTTTTAACATTTTCGGGGAAAATTTAATAATTCTCAAAAGATTATACATATTTTTCTTCATTTATTTTATTTTTTTCTTCATTTATTTTATTTTATTCTTTTATTTCATTTTGTTTCATTTTATTTCATTTTATTTTATTTCATTTTATCTTCATTTATTTTATTTTTTTCTTCATTTATTTTATTTTTTTTTTATTATAGTTTTTTTTTTTTTTGAAGATTCAGATTATTTCTGTCTTAATTTTTTTTTTGAAATTATTTTTAAAGAACTATTAAATTTTATCGATAAAAGTTGAATTTCATTCGACGGCTAACATAGGGAACAATAACGTAGAAGGATTCGCGTCGGATTACGGGCACAATAGAGAAAGCGGAAGAGATTAATGGAATGAAAACGGAGAGCGAAAATTATAATAAATAGCGGTAATAAGAAGAAAGGAGGCGCCGGGTGGGCAAAGTAAGTAGACGTCTTTACGAAGATGGATGCTCTGTAACGGGAGATGGCCGATAGAGAGAGAGACACAGGGACGGGACATTTGCATATTATGTCTTGATACACAGGTTCCGGGAATGCAAATAAGGCGGTTAAGAAAACTAGTAGGCAATCGTGTGCGCGTAAACAATGGCGATGGAAATATTTGCGCGGCCAGAGGGAAAGTTGCGTTGTTGGTAAACGCACAGTGATGAGAAATCAAACGTATTTTTCTAACGTAATAAAAATAATTTATTGCGTAGTTGCGATATATCGTGATATACATGTATATATATATATATGTATATATATAATCTCGATTAGAGACGTTTTCTTTTATTTTGATTTTAAGTAAATAATGTATAGAGTAGATATTGTGATGTTATTAGATAAGGAATTGTTTATCTGTTTGGTAAATGTAGAGAATATTTTCTTTTTTTTAAATTAATTTACCAGTTGTACGTGTCATTAAATTTTATCAAGAATATTAAATAAATTTAGTAAATTTCAAAATTTATGGTATTAATATTTAAAAATTTGTGAAAGTTTCAATAAATAATTAGATATTATAATATTATTAAATTAAAGGTATATTTTTCTTCGATAAAATTGTAATCGTGTACACTATCGAATGATAATTTTGTTTATCGATTATAATGATATTAATCATATATAATCTTATATTCGTATATGGTATATATAGATCCATGTGAAAAATCGATTGTAAACACTTCGATGAAAGAATATAGACAAAAGATGATAGGAAAACGTATATGAATAAGTTAGAAAGATTCTTATTACATAACATGTACATATTACATACATGGAACTGTTTCGTTAAATTTAATAGCGTTATATCACATTTAAAGGGGTGGTGGCACGTTTGTACATTGATTTTCACTCTACTACGAATACAAAAGATTTGTCAAAAGTTTTTCGTGTCAGGCTGTCGATAAAAGTACACGAATTGATCTAAAAACGTGTTCGTCTACCTCCAGCAGAGCGCAACATAGTGTCGTGTGCGCATTCCAGCGAGTCCGGTTAAAAGTGAATGGAGAAGCAACTCATTCACAAGATTTTCTGTCGGTCGGTCGGTTCAGTTTTCGCCGCGGTGTGCGTACGGACACCGCGCATGCGCAATCGAACGTCCCTATGCATGCACGCACGCACGCGCAATCGCGGGATCGTGCGCTTGCGCACACGTGCACTTTGCACGCGCGCAAACACGCGCTTCTCTTCAAATAAATTCCACGCGTGCTTGTTTCGCCTTCGTCGCGAGACGTCTATTTTTGATCCGCGTTGTGCTTGTTTCTTCTTTTTCGTGATATTTGTCAGCAAAGAACGTCGTTACCTTCTCGTTGTTTTGTTTTTAAATTAGACGAGCGATTGAAGGAACGAGGATTGTTAGAAATCCCATATATATATATGGATTTTTGATTCTTTTCTATTTTTTTTTATAATCTTCCATTGTTTGATGTTTGAAAACGGAACATTCGATACGTTGTATTTTAAAACATGGAAAAGATGGAAATTATGAAAATTTAAATTTAGATTGTGTTGAAAATGTTTTCTTAAATATGTCGATAGGTTAAAAAATTAAAATCAAAGAGTATAATATTTTTACAAATATCATTAGGTTAAAAGAAATTAAGTTACTTAAATTAATAGAACTCATGAATTCTTTAAGAGTCAATCATTCAGTTTTTAATAAAATATTCTCTCTTTTTCCTCTTTTTATCAAGTTCTATTAACCAGTTAGAGTTAATTATTATTAAAACTTTTTTCCCGTTTGAAACTTGAACCAACAAAAATCTATAGATATCCTTTGTAAGAAAAAAAAAAAAAAAAAAAAAAGACACAAAAATATATAAAAGACGATGGATGACATAAATAACTTTGACATTATCAAATCAAATGGCAGTTGTAAATCTATTCCCCGTCGACGTGTTTCTTAATATTTATATCTTGACAAATAATTTATAGTCGAAACCACTATAGGCAATGTGTATTATCGCCATAAAAAATCGAGTGGCCAATGCGAATCGATAATACCGATGGATTCCATCGTCGTATATACCTGCTAAATTCGTATTTGTTTACCAATCTCGATCGATCATTCGGCAGCGCCGTTCCAACGAGCTCCCTTATCGTGTCGTTGTATATTTTAACATTTTACCAGAGAATTTTTATCTTTGATTTCAAGTTCTGCCTGAACACCTTTCTATTTTACAAAGTATATCTTGTTCCGTCTGCGTTTATAACGTGTCCAATTCGATCACGGTCTGTGGCTTACTTACTTAATAAAGACATTGTACAAGTAACGACAAACTGTTATAGATTTCTATTGGTAAGATATTTCTGGCAAGTATGGATTCCTGGAGATAAGTGTTTCTGTAGAATCGAGGCAAATGGAATTCCTGCGAAAGATTTATAGATGAGCAAAATGTGAACAGAAGAAAAGTTTTTGTAGAGATTGAAATAGAATAAAGGGATAAATTATTTCTAAAGAGATGGGAGGGGAGATAGTTTTAGTAAAAATAAAAATTTAACTTGCTTCAAAACTGAAGTAGGAGAAGTAACAGATTTCTAAGTAAATAGAGAAACGTGAAAGTTTTATAAAACTAGAAATTTAATTTCTACAATAAAATGGAATAGATTTCTTGCAATACAGGGAAAACCGAGATTTTGAAAAGAATAATTATAAATATATGAATTGTATAAAAAGAAAATTTAGATTCCTAAAGAAACTAGAAATAAAATCCCTACAAGACCGAAGAAATAAATAAAGAAAAATAAAAAAAAAAAAAAGAAAGAATCTCCGGAATAAGGAAAAACAAATAAATAAAAATCGAAATCTTACGAAATTCCTCGGTTAAAATTTCCTCGGCCTAACCTTCCTTCTTCTAAAATATTCCATGGAGCGAAATGAAACGAGGTATTTAATCGAATTACGTCCCATTCCACGAGAAAAGTTGCCACGGTTTACGCTTCTGACAAAGTCGTTAAGATCGTACTTACGATTCGCGCCTCTTATCCTTCTCTCTCTCTCTTTCTCTCTCTCTCCCCTTGGCTCTCTCTTATCTCTCGTTTCAATGAAAACCGACTCATACCCGCCACGGATCGATAAGAATCTAAGCGGTGTCGGTCGTTAAGAATAAGGACAGCTTTTGCATAATCCGATTCACGAAGCGAGAAACTATTCTCGTCGCGAATACTTCGCCTCGGAATTCGCGTTTACCCTGTACTGTTGCAAATTGCACTTGCCGCCGCATTAGAATTTATAAGACTGTTGCGCATGCGCGCGCGTGTATAATTATCGATGGACCAAAGTGGGTTTGTAACGAGGGCAATTGAATCGTGGAAATTGACTTTTCTTTGCTTCGAGGTAATTTAGATCGAATGATTAGATCGATGAAGGGTTGGAAAGAATATAAGGAAGTGTTTTAGGTCGGATAACATTTTTTTTTTTTTTTAGAATTTCGTGATAGCGTTGGAAATAAATTAACAGAAAAATGTATGAAACTTGGCCGCGTTGATCTTAATGGAATAGTTGAGAGTTAGTTTTCGAGAAAATATTCGTTCGTCTTATATTATATAACATAGTTTCTTAATATATTTTAGTTTTTATTTATACATATTTATACGTGGTTAATCGAAGGAAGCAAAAAAGAAAAAAGTAATTAAGATATAAAGAGAAAGATTCGTCTCATAGATCGGAATTATTTATTTAGCGCAGAGTATTAATCGAGGGACAAAGAAACTTTGAAAAGTTAAATGTTGAAATATATTTGAGAGATTTAAAGGGTGTTAAAAGAAAATTATTTTTCTTTTGATAATACGAAATTCAATTATAATTTCTACAATAAAATGTTATTATTGAAAATAATTCATGACGGATTGTAATATTGTTTTGAGAGATCAATTCTCCGCCTACGGAATAATTCACTGTGGACCCGATCATAGGATAAATTGTTCTGGGGATGCAATAACAATAAAATTAATCATTACTGGTTTCTCTTCGGATCAAGAGTCCATCCATCTTTCATTTGTAGAATGTTAATGTAATCGTAGAATATCTTTGAAAAGATTTATTTTGGATCAAAATAAATTCAAAAAAATTTTAAAAAAATATTAATTAAAGCTTATTTATTAAATTATATATACAATTTGTATTACAACGAAGCAAGAAATAGAATGAGATTGCTTTAAGTATCAATCCACATTTTTGTATATTAACTTTTATGCTTATCTCCAAAGATGTTCCATGAATATATTAACATTTTATAGATAGAATTTTTTAAAACTTACGAAAGGAGACATTTTAATTTTCTCAAGTTTTTACAAGACATCAATTTAATTTAATTATTACATGACTATTAAAAAATTGTCAAACACGATATATCGAATTTTATCAATTTCTTTCAAGTTATCCCCTAATAGTTTCTTATTTTCTCAATCATTAGGAAATTATTTACTAAATAAACTAATTATATAATCAATTTTTTTAAAATTCTCTACAACAAATAATTTTCTCATCTCATTTAAATATTGCGGTCTTGAGAAGAAAAAGAAAAATCAATCATTTGTGCATAAGAAGCGTCGCGAATACTTCGCCTCGGAATTCGCGTTTACCCTGTACTGTTGCAAATTGCACTTGCCGCCGCATTAGAATTTATAAGACTGTTGCGCATGCGCGCGCGTGTATAATTATCGGTGGACCAAAGTGGGTTTGTAACGAGGGCAATTGAATCGTGAAAATTGACTTTTCTTTGCTTCGAGGTAATTTAAATCGAATGATTAGATCGATGAAGGGTTGGAAAGAATATAAGGAAGTGTTTTAGGTCGGATAACATTTTTTTTTTTTAAGATCTTTGCTCAACAATTATTATTTCGACGATGAGGTATATTACGTATCCGAAAGGAATTACTCGAAGTTAGAAAAGTGTGCTTTTTGAGAATACCGATCGGTGCGTGCACGATGATAAACGAGCACAGAAATGCTTCGGACGTTATCACAATTGGACCGATACGGGCTCGAGATATATCCGCGACGTGTTCTCGCGTTCTACGGCATTATGATGCAGGCATTTGGAGAGCGCGGCTCGGAGCCTCTGGGCGATTTGCATTCGAGGCGCATGCCACCGACGTACGACGAAACAGGTTCATTTTCTCGTCTCGAATGAATGAAATCGTTCCATGTTACGACACGCGTTTCATTCGTGCTTCCTTTTTTTATCCCGTATATCTTATATTTTACAATATAATTACATCATACTAGCTGAATAACTTTCTAACAATGTTTTTATAATTTGAAAGTTTACACTAATATGATAAACTTTAACTACAGGTGCAGTTATTTAATCGGATTAATTTTGTTAATAGTTGTTGATAGTTGGCATTAATTTGCTCGAGAATCTAAGTACTTATATATTATTACGATTTTTCTTTAAATTAAAGGGAATTTTTTTTTTATAATAATGTACAGCATGCTTCGTTTCCTTTTTTCTGCTTCGTTTCCTTTTTTCTTTCTTCGTTAATAGAGAAAGAATCGATGTAGAATAATTTTTTTTATCTTTAGCAATATATTTTATAATATTTTATAATATTTTATCTCTTTTAGCAGTATTTATTAATTACTTAATATCAATTATTAAACGATACAAGAGAAACACTAATATGGGTTAACTTCCTGTCGTATAACTAGAATCTTCTTTGTTTATGGGAGAAGAAAGTTTATGGTTACATGTTTACGATTGTGGTTTATTAGATTTTTAATTCGATGCGAAGTCTAGAAAGTAAGAATTACTGTAAAAAAAAAAAAAAAAAAAAAAAAAAAAAAAAAAATAGCATATTAAATTGATGTAATAATTTAGGAAAATAATACAGTTGACAGTTAATGGAGTTTTGCGCCTCAAATCCGATTTGGTTATCACGTGTATTTAGTATCGTTTAATTATCGAGAATGGTTTAACCAATGGATCCATGGCATAGAAATGCGTCGTAAAGAGGCAATTTGTTTGATTTTATGATTTTCTAGTATTACATAAGTCCAGTCGTCGTCGTAATCTCGCCTTAAAATTTTCATTTTTGTCCCCTTTATAGTTTTCCTCCTCTTCAAAATATATTATTTTATGGATCAGGTTTTAATAATTCTTCTTTTTCTTGTGTTTTAAATTTTCATCGAATTTTTCTTTTCTATTTTTCTTTTTTTTTTTTTTTTATTTTACCATTATTATTACCATGAATAGTTTCGATAGTTTCTTTCCTTATTTTTTATTTCATTATAATCTAAATCTAAATCTCTTAGGATTCTTTTCCATATTTTACAACATTTCTAAGTAAGTACTTGGTTCTTTCATCTTATATATTATCGTGTAATAATGCAAGTTTTGAAATTATTTTCCCTTCTCTTTTTTCGCTATCTTTCATCTACTTTTCCCTCTCCTTGTTATCATTCGAAGAAAAAATTCTCTGCCTTTCATTTCACACTGTACTATTTTTCATACGTTATATTTATATCATAATGTCAAATCCGCGATTTAAATTCTTATAATTATCCCAAATTGCACGCGCATAAATTCTTTAAATAATGATAAATCGTTATCAAAATTTATAATACGTTGGTAAATTACTCGACAACCGAGTCACGTATTCAATAACACCTTCTCGTTTACGGCACATGATCCGAACGATCGTCAAACTGGCATTATACCATAAAGATAATTATTATTGCTACATGTCGAACGAGGTATTACATGAATTGATACTCGGAACTAATTATCGAGACACTTGATAAACAAAATCAAAATACAATTTGAACGAAGTGGCAAAAAGCGGGAAAGGATAGACGATAAAAAAATTAGATAATCCAGTTGACATTTAACTCGGTGCAAATCAAACTTAATTATATGCGTTCGTTAAATTTGATCACGTATTACCTTTCCTCGAATCTAACCGTTCCTTATCCCGATTTAACACTCTATTATTTGGTTATTTAAACGATCAGAAAAATCGAGAGTTATTCGATAGATACGATTAAGAGATACGAGGTACGAGTTTATCCATTTATTATTCTCTAATGTATAATCTAGTGTTATTAATTGTTCATATAAATTGGAAAAAATAATAGTTAAATTTAAATTCAAAAATATTTAGTTAAATTTACAGGTATTTATAATATATCAACTAAAACATTTTAAATTTAATAACAACTTTTTATCCATATCCTTATTCATAAACGTTGTGTATTGATATAGGAGTGGTACGTAATAACGTACACGTACATTTTCACATAATAAGCGATGAAACGTATACCTCGCTATGCAATCACATTAAAATACAAAGTTAAAAAGCGGAAAGTAAAGAAAAAACAAAATATCTAATAATACCTCTCTCTCTCTTTCTCTTATCTCTGTTAACTCCCTCACGCGGTATATTTTAAATTGCACGTAATTTTAAACGGTGATCGCGTGAGCTCGCCGACGAGATTGGCAGCGAGAGGAGACGGGAGGGGGGGAGGGAGTCGGTCGTGGCTCGTAGACTTTTATTATTCCATTGAACCGCGCGAAAGGGACAGAATATCAAAAGGTGCGTGGCCCTTGGTATGAAAGAGCCAGTTCGTAAGTTTACCTACGTGAGCGTACTTTAAAGGTGTACTTACCTCGGTTGTAACGGTATATCGTGCGATGTACAAAACTGTGAGCAAAGAGGGAGAGAGAAAGAGAGAGAGAGAGAGAGAAGGAAAGAAAGAAAGAAAGAAAGAGACGAGCGTTTGTGGAGTGTATGCACTGCGCCACTCGGTGAACGAGTGGAAGAGTAGATAGGAATAGGAAAACAGAAAACGAGAGAGAAACGTTGCACGATAAGTCCCTTCTTATGCGTCTTGTTAGTTGATGAATCTTTCTTTCCTATTCCTTCTTTTCTTTTTTATATTTGTATTTTCTTTTTCCATTTAGATACTTGATCTTTTAAAATTGTGTATTTTTTTTATCCATTTCTTAGTAATTTTATATATATTGTATTGATTTTCTAGTACATTAATATCAAATACTAGTATCCTATAATAAACACAGGTAATTGGTTATGGAAGATAAAATAAATAATAACATATTGTTTCTTATATCTTCAAAATTATCCTTACAAATTTAATTTTAAAAATACTTGTAATTTAAACACGGTATATATTAAAATTTCTATTAGAAAATACAACGATATTTAGAATTAATCCAATCTCGTTCGATTTTCTCAAAATTCCTCTTTCTTTTTCTTCCAAAAAATATTTAAACAAAAATGATTTATAACGAGCCGCTGGAAACAATCGATTAAATCGAAAGTAATTCACAAGCGAATTCAATTATTCCATTCACGTTAACAAGAAACTCCCGTGAAATCGAGCTTCCGAAGGAGATAACCTTCGCATTTCGAACCGGTGATATATAACTCCCATAACTCGATTCGACTTAATCATATCCACGTTTTCCTTTTACCACGATCTTACGATCGTTTTATACGTAATAAAGATACATCAAAGTGTAGTGAAAATCGTGGAACGAACGCGTGAGAATTATTCTCGTTCCTTTCCACGTAAATGGATTGCCTCTCTCGTCATTGTTTCTCCCTTGAGATTCGTGTCTCTTGGAACGAGTAATGAGGTTAATTGGGAACGTAAAAACGGACGGATGAATGAACTGATGAATGGACGAGGCGTTGTGAATGAAAACGAGGGTTCGTGGTAATTTGTGCTAGAATTAATTATCATTCGGCAATTTTTTTTTTTTATTCGTTTCAGTTTAAATAATTCTTGTTCTCTTTCGATTTCGAATAATTTTTGGCTCGAATCTCTCGTTTTTTTCACTGATATATACCCGAGGGTCGAAAAATAATTGAAATAATTCGTTTCATAATTCCGACAGGGGGAGGATAAGGGGGAGAGGAAGTTGGGTTTGTTTTTAAAAATGAAGAAGAATTTTGAAAATAGTTAGGGTAATGTGTTTTAAAATTTCCAAGGGTTTTGGAAAGTTTAATTGTAGTTCTCTGCCAAAGTTTAACTTTGCCCATAGTTTCTTAGTTAGAAAGTTTAACTTTACTTGTACTAAAGTATTTTACTAAGTATTTTAAAGTTTGGAAGCGAATAGATTTGGTCTATCGATGAAAGTTTAATTTTGTCTTTTAATTTTTCATCGAAATTTCTTTCGTTGTTATTTATTATAATGTATTTTAACATTTTTTTCAAGTATCTTGATTTTTCTACGAAATTAAATTTATGATATTATAAAAAGAATTTCCTCACTTTTATAATTATACGGTTTTCATTCGGACACGCTCGATCAATCGTTAATTACATAGAAAGCAATTAAAAAGATAGTTATTGACATTAATGAGGGAAGAAGGACGAGAAGTGAAATAGAAAATGAATGAAAGTTTTGCTAATTTTAAACATTGAATCGAACTCGAATAATATTTGCCAATTTTCTTTTTTTCTATACACATATGTTTCTCATCTTTTTTTTTTTTTTGTTGGACATTTTGGACATTTTTTTTTGATGGAATTTTTAACATTCATATCCATTTTAATTAATGATTTATCGAGATTCGGTATAATGAATTTGAAGGATTTTTATTCCCTGTATATTTTATTATTTGAAAAAAGTGAAAGTTTTTAACATATTGCGCAAAGAGAATATATATTTATGTAATATTCACCTATGATGCAATTTTATTATTGTTCTCGCGTCATTTTTTTTCTTCTTAGTTAAATTTTTCTGTCAATTTTATTTATCATTACTTGCATAACAATCTATTATTAAAATATTATTTTGTCTATAAATTATTTAATTTCAAATTTTAATAATTCGTAAAGCGTACCAATTATTTGAATTCACCTTTCTGAATTTCTTCTGAAATAACGAATTACATATTCCAAATTCTAATTTCGAGCATGATTATGATCCATTATCAATTTCAAAATTTAAACTTTCCGAAACAATATATATATTCCACCTACTTCCTTCTATTCGAATTCGAAGATTTCATCCAATTTGCACGAAACCAAAGGCACCTTCACTTTCTAAAAAAAAAATTATCGAAACTCCATAACTCGAATATTGTGAAAATTAATCGGAAGAAATAAATTGATCGAGATCGGTTCATTCCCATCGCTAGCCCGATGGAACGCGCGTGGCCAAAGGCACTGATTTAGCAACTCCCTCGTTTGGTTTCGCGATAACGCGCGCCTCTATTGACTGCGCGCTAACCGTAAATTAGAGGCTAACCTTCCGAGCTGAAGCTCGTGCGTTCCCGCCTTTTCCCTCCTTTTCTCTCCCCGCTTTCTCGCGAGGAAAACCACGGTTGTCTTTATTCCATTGCTCGTCCGTGCGGCGCGGATGTAGCATAAACAGATATGATCGATTGACAAGCTGTCATTTCGCGTAAAAAGGTCTTGGAATACATTATCGACCACTTTTACATTACGCAAAACGTAAGGTTTCTGGAACGACCGTGGGTAAACACACTTTTCCCTCGTCGAATACGACTAAAGTGGAACGTATCTAGAAAATTAGATTAGAAAATGGTGTATGTTTTTACAATACAACGGATCGACGTTTTATATGTTTTACCCGTTTACTTATCCTCCGGTTCTTTTTTAATTACACTTTCAACTCGAATACGTTATTATTATTCGTATTTACTTTTATATCCGCTTCTTTCGTACCGTGAAATGAACATAAACAAGTTGAAAGACGTGCTTTCATCGTCCAAAACTCGGCCGATTCTTCCATCGAATCGCATCGAAAATTTAATATCACCGCATTATCTTAAATTATATATCTATGCGCAATTTACAAGAACTAGCAAGCAAGCTACCACAATGGCTGGCGATAAATCACGAGATACAAGGTACACCCGAAAGGACGTAAGATGGAAGGAACGCGCAACGATCCATAGATCATCGCGCAAGGAAACGGCGAGAGGGCATAAATCGAATCTTTTATTACGTGCAGGTGTCGAGCTCGAAAAATCGGAGGGAGCACACACGCCGATGAGATAGCGATCGCGTTCTCCTCGTGAAAGTGTTGGTATGGAAACGAGATTCTCGTTTTACGAAACGTTTGATACGCCACTTCTCTTTCATTCAAATTTTCCAATTCCTCCAGTTGCTTGTCGCCGTAAAGGAAATCGAAAGTTTTCGCGTATTTTTTTTTTTTTTTTTTCTTTTTTTTCACACCTCCATGTGGGAAAGTGAGTGGCGCGAGATCCAACACGAGTTTCGTAATAAATTTTTTTTTGAGAAAGTATCTATTGTATATCGAAAATATATTTCGTTTTGAGCGAAAAATCGAAGGCGATATCTTTTTTCAAGAATTTTTAGTAGGAATTATTATTCTTATTTATTCAAAATTCATTTCAAAATTCTTCCTTGATATTCTAATAAAATAGATAAAAAGTAAATTGAAAATTAAACCTTTTACTTTTTCGATGTGTTCGTTGCCAATTTCATTTTAACAAAATTACAATAATAAAAGAAAGAAAAATAACTCACTTTCTTATCTCGGTCAAATTACATTCTGGAATAATCCAAAATCATTTAGAAATCCATCCTCGAACGAAAACTACAAAGCATCAAAAGCTTCTCACTTTGCCATTTAGGAGAGGACAACATCGATATGATATATGTTTGAGGTATAGAATTTTGTGGTAAGATTTAGAGGCGCGAATTGGATCCATGGGGAGACATGAGACGATACTTTAAACTCACCTTTTCCCCGATCTTTAATCCAGATTGCCGATAGAAGCGCACGAACCATCGACCTTTATGATTTCCTTCCCTCTTGTCGTTCCTTTTTCTCTTCTTTCTTTTATCTCTTAGCATCCCTTACCCCCCTTTATTCGTGGTCTTTTATTAAGAACGATCGATAAAGCTTTGGATGTGATTCTGTGACATTGAGTCTCTTTGTTTGCGAATTGTTGGAATTCTGATATTCCAGAGAATCGTGATTAAGATCGAATGATTGTGATTAGATTTGACTTAGGATTTTTGAAGATGGGATTGTTTTATTGATTTATTGAAGGGGTTAGGAATAGTTTATAGGATGATTGAGAATCGTTTTCGTTTCGAATTATTAGAAAAAGAGGCGAGCTCGAATTGAGATTATTAAAATTATTAAAAATTCGTTTTCTATTTGTTTTATAAACGAGCAATATTGGTATTTAAAATTTTCTTAAGGTTGTTTTAAGGATATTTTTTTGTTTTTTCGAAAACATTAATTTTTATTAGTTACGCAATTGATTCCATTAGCGTGAATGAAAGTCGTTTACATTGTTTGTTGCAATTAGAATAGGGGAATAGAATTGTTAGAAATATTCATGTCATAACGTTTCAAAGTGTTTTTCAATTTCAAAGATGTAGAATTAACGATTTTTTTTAAATTGTTGTACAAGATCAATCTTAAATTCCTTGGTTAAAATAATCACGATATTTAAAATTAGATAAACTTATACGAGTGAAATATACTCTCGCTAAATTAGACGGTTAAAATGCAAATCTAACTAAAGGTATTTATGGATTATCAAAGGTGAATTATTAAACTATAGAAATACTGGACCTATATGTGTGTAAAACTAAACTTATCAACGTACGTAATTAATAGACTGGATTCTAAAGTGGGCAGTACCAGATCTCATTTATAACCAGAATTGTGTTAACCTATTGAATTGTAAAATTACATCATTGCGATCTTACAATATTCGTTTCTATTATTAAGATTAAAAATCAATAAGGCTAGGCTATAAATTGCGCGCTGCGAATTCAGATCGCTTGAAAACCTATAAGAACTAGAATTCGATCCAATAATATAATAAGGAATAATATAATTTTAATATATTGACAAAATTGAAACAGGATTATATAAAACCTATCAAAATTATTAAAACATAAATCTACTAATCTAATAAAATTTCCCTTCTATTTAAATTTATATTATCACCTTCAATCATTCTTTTATTAAACAGCTCGTTCGAATTTATACAAAATTTCTATTCCACAAATCGAGAAAAATCTGAAAAGCCGTAAAATAGAGTTAAAAAAATTTAATTAAATTAAAAAAATAGAGTTAAAAGAATCGGAAGAAAACTAAAAACTAAAAATTAGAAATCAATATTCCTATCACAAATATATATTAAACCCATATAAAAACACCATCGATCAAATATCCAAACTCCATAAAATAAAAATATAAAATAAACTCTATAATTAAAAAAGATTAACAAAAACCAGTAAAGTCACAAATAAATTAAAGCACACGAAATCTACCGATCAACAAAGAATCGGAAGAAAACTAAAAACTAAAAATTAGAAATCAATATTTCTATCACAAATATATATTAAACCCATATACGAACACCATCGATCAAATATCCAAACTCTATAAAATAAAAATATAAAATAAACTCTATAATTAAAAAAGATTAACAAAAACTAGTAAAGTTACAAATAAATTAAAGCACACGAAATCTACCGATCAACAAAGAATCGGAAGAAAACTAAAAACTAAATTAGAAATCAATATTCCTATCACAAATATATATTAAACCCATATCAAACCATCGATCAAATATCCAAACTCTATAAAATAAAAATATAAAATGAACTCTATAATTAAAAAAGATTAACAAAAACTAGTAAAGTTACAAATAAATTAAAGCACACGAAATCTACCGATCAACAAAGAAAGAAGATAACTAAAAACTAAATTAAAAATCAATATTCCTATCACAAATATATATTAAACCCATATACGAACACCATCGATCAAATATCCAAACTCTATAAAATAAAAATATAAAATAAACTCTATAATTAAAAAAGATTAACAAAAACTAGTAAAGTTACAAATAAATTAAAGCACACGAAATCTACCGATCAACAAAGAATCGGAAGAAAACTAAAAACTAAAAATTAGAAATCAATATTCCTATCACAAATATATATTAAACCCATATACAAACACCATCGATCAAATATCCAAACTCTATAAAATAGAGTTAAAAAAGATTAACAAAAACCAGTAAAGTCACAAATAAATTAAAGCACACGAAATCTACCGATCAACAAAGAAAATCGGAAGAAAACTAAAAACTAAAAATTAGAAATCAATATTCCTATCACATAAGCATAACACACATATATCAAATATACAAACATCATCTATCAAATACCCAACGAAATTCGAGGCTAAATCTACGAGAGAGCGGGAAAAAAAGAATCCCGTTTCGTTAACGTGTAAAGCAAACATTGGAAATCCCCTAGCCTCAGTCATAATGTCGGGAGGGACGCGTTAGAGAGTCCATTCGATCGAGAATCATCCAGAGTTTCACGATGGAGATTTATAAGGGTAGCCAGAAGGGAGGAGGGGTGCGCGATATGGCACGGGTTCTCGGTTACATTGTGCGACGGTAGCCGCTTCTGTGGGGTGGTTTAACCGGTATTACTCGTAGGAAGGGGTTAGAAATGTTGTATGATCCGGTATGGTCGACGGTACGGACAACGAGGCCGGCCCATTGTCCTGCAAATCCCACCAAATTTTATTGCTCGTTCTCCGCGTGTGTGCCTGTTGTCGAATCACTTACACCCATTGAATCGTTCGCTCTGGGAAAACGATACTTTGGATCGTGATTGCAAATTAGGTTCCACGGTTCCTTTTGAATAGAGAGGGATTGAATAGGTTAGATTAATAAATAGGTGATTACGAGGTGTTTTGGGTTAATTTTGTTTTATTTTTTGACAAAATTGGTATATTTGCCGCGAGTTTGTAGTTCTTTTGAATGAATTGGTGTAGGAAAAAAGTTATTGTTCTTTTTCGGTAGAATTTTGTAAATAGTTCATTTTCAGTTTTACATTTTGACGTGTCGAGGGTTTCTATAAATTTTACATCAATTTACAAAATTTTTAAAAATTCGTTGAATTGTATTCGATCGATGGATTAATCGTTTAAAAATTGTACAATTATTTTCCTCTCTACGCAATAATGCTTAAGAAATATCTCGAATTTTAACTCGTTCTTCGTTTCTTCGAAGCAACAGAATCGTTATTTCCTTTCGCATTGCCAAATCAAAGAATTTTTCGTGAAAAAGTAAATGATTCATTTAATAAGTTTTTGACAGGCTGTTAAAAATGAAAAAATTAATTCTCTGTGCTAAAATTCTAAAAATTACCAATTTAAAGATATTATCGTATTACTTGTAATAGTATTAATAGTAATAATATAATAATTAATAATAATTATAATAATAAATAATAATTAATACATTTTTATAATCGAGAACTTGGCAAAAATTGAATTATTCCGGATGTTAATAATCATGGGAAAGGGAAACAAATTTTCCAATTTTTCCATTCTACTTTAATGCTTAACTATATCGTAAATTCGGCAAAGTTTCAAAGGTTAATGAGAAATCTTAAGAATGGTTAGGTCAGTTGGTGGCATTTGGAAAAGCTCGTAAAGCTATTCACCCTCCAGGTAACGAATACCAAAATCAGATGAAAGGATTTTTACGGTATTTCGGAAGCGTGCTTACTAATATTTTTCGAAGGTGTCAGTTTCTCTTGGTCGTTCGAGCAAGACGGATCGTTTGAATTATTCATTCGTTTTTTGTATCATTATTTATATTATCCTCTCTGAAAACTGGAATTATGCTCAGGTAACAATTATTTAAATTGATAGTTTTATTTCTTTAAAAAATTTCTTTTAAATTCAATTATATACATTTCTTTCTATTATATTTATATTTCTTTCTAAATTCAACGTTGAAGATAAAAATTCGTTATTTAGAATATTCTTTAAATACAGTTTTGCAGTGCAAAAGATTGTGAACGCATTCGAGATCGATATATAGAAGATTTTCTATTTTATGGCGGATGTACAGTCACGTCATGAAGTTTTCCAAGAAAAGTGAAAAAAGATTTTCCACGTATATTTCTGTGTATGCGTTTGTGTCAATGCAAGTGTAATCGAAAATCAATACTTGATTTTTGATCACAAATTTATTAATAAACAGCCATAGGATGAATATTTTTATTGCATATTGTTTTGCATTATTATTGCATTGTCGACATTCATCTGATTTCGTATTAGTTTCGATTTCGATACAAAAGGGAACGAATGAATCGTGTTATATAAAAGGATCGAATAATTAAATTATTTAAATATTCAGATATTTTTAAGTTAATAAATGATCTCTTAATGCTGGAAAGATTGATTTGAAGACTAATTACAAAAGATCTTTTTAAAAAAATGACTTTCTACTAGAGAAATAAGAAAATGTTTAAAATAGATTGGTCAATATTAAAAAAATGATCTAAAAAATTACCAACTTAAATTAAATTTATCAATAAGAGAGAATTATATTATACAATAAATTTGGCGAAACGACGGAGAGATACTCAAACTAATTTTTACCACGAATTTCACAGTCGATAAAAGGATATTAAATTCTTACCATGTTAGTTAGGTATATGCTAAACCGCAAAGTCCATAACCGTTTGTATCAATCAGTCACGACCCACTCGAATTCATAAACCAATCTATAAATAAAATCGAACTGAATTAAACGTTCGTACTCGATCCATTTCCAGTTTCGATATATATATGTGTATAAATAAGTAGACGTATTATTTTAAATATTTTATATTATAACCCTTTCACTTAATTAAGCAGAACTGAAAACAGATTTGAAACAGATTATGTTAATATATAGAGCGTTAGAAAGAAAAAAAATTTTAAACTTGAGGAACGAAAAAATAATCGATTCTTTGATATTCAAAATCAACTGTTATTTAATATTTAATATCACGAATGAGTTTTTTCGCGAGACATTTTATAGAAATACGTTGCACGCGATTTAAAAGTGATTCGAGATTGTTAAAACAAGATTATTATAATATATAACATCGATAAAAATTATTCCAATGGATACAAATGGTAATGATAAATTTTCTTTTTCCTGTAATAAATACTCGATATATTTTGCACTCGTTGCAATTTACATCGATCGGATAATCATACATCGTCACACACATCTAAATATTCTTTTCGAGCCTCGCGTTGCGCGACGTCATAAGAATAACACCTTGTCACCAGTAAATGGATACAGTAAATTTGTATTACATTTGTGTCTATGAAGTAATATCTTTGTTGACCTTAGTATCTAATAATATATTAGCAAACTCGAAAATGTATTTCTAAATCAATTCCTCTCTTCGCGCTCGGAAACTAATAATTTGCAAATAATTCGTAAATAATGAAAAAAGTAACAAAAGTTTTTAAATTTTACATCGGAAAGGATCGATTTTTAAATCTTTGAATCTTCGATCCTTTTTTAAACGCATATTTATAAATAAATTTCTCGAACAATTCGTAAAATAATAAATTCGAAATCGCGGAACCAACTTATACCGCTTTAAAGGAGATAAGTATTTGAGAGAATGTGAAGATATTTTACGAACGCGTACTCGAACGTGTACTAAAGTGCGATCGATCGGTGTTTCAGGTATCGTGGAGGCAATATGTCGGTGCTTCTGGAAGCGAGGTCTTACAGGCCTTTCAAGTCCTCGGAGGAGTATCTGATCGCGATGAAAGAGGATCTGGCCGAGTGGTTGAACGCGCTGTATCCGGAGTTGAGAATCAACGTTGACAATTTTATGGACAGGCTGGACACCGGCGTCGCTCTCTGCAAAGTAAGTGGCCGTGGAACGATTTATATATTTCCCAGAAGTATAAACTAGCATTAACTTAAGCGTCTCCCTTCTGTCCATACCGATACACGCGTGGATACATTTAAACAGAATTTGGCGAGAATCGTTGAGAATCATATTTCTAATATTCGTGGAGTTTTAGTGGAAAATATTTTCCTTTCAACTTTCGCATTTTTAATTTTTAATGTTTCTTTTTTTTCGTTTTCTTTAGATAAAATGTGACGAAATTTGGCGAGAATCGTTGAGAATCATATTTCTAATATTCGTGGAGTTTTAGTGGAAAATATTTTCCTTTCAACTTTCGCATTTTTAATTTTTAATGTTTCTTTTTTTTCGTTTTCTTTAGATAAAATGTGACGAAATTTGGCGAGAATCGTTGAGAATCATATTTCTAATATTCGTGGAGTTTTAGTGGAAAATATTTTCCTTTCAACTTTCGCATTTTTAATTTTTAATGTTTCTTTTCTTTCGTTTTCTTTAGATAAAATGTGACGAAATTTGACGAGAATTGTTGAGAATTATATTTCTAATATTCGTGGAGTTTTAGTGGAAAATATTTTCCTTTCAATTTTCGCATTTTTAATTTTTAATGTTCCTTTCTTTTTCTTTCGTTTCCTTTCGATAAAATGTGAATTTGATGAGAATCGTTGAGAATCATATTTCTAATATTCGTGGAAAATATTTTCCTTTCAACTTTCGTATTTTTAATTTTTAATGTTCCTTTCTTTCATTTCCTTTCGATAAAATGTGACGGAATTATATAATTCTTGGACGTCAAAGAGTGGTTTTCCTAGTTTGATGAAAAATTTCATGATTTTTATCTCCTTCTTCTTTTTCCTATTATATACTACGTGTAAGATTAAAAAATCGAAAGTAAGTTTTAAAAATTGAAGGAAACTGGTTCTAAAAATTATATTCAACCTACGTTTGATATATTTTAGAGAGTTTTGTCTATTTATCGGATGAAAGAGGTCTTGTTAAGAGGAATTCCAATTCTACTCGGTCGTAATTCAATTTTACTGCTATGATATTTCCGGCCATTAAACGGTTCGTAGATCGCAATGCTCGGGATTATTTAAGCTTAAGGAAGCAGAATAGAGATAGAATAAAGATACTCGAAGATGGTATCTTTCCCTTTTAATCAATTTTTAATCAAGAAAGACGATTTAATTCCCCAGGCGTGTATCGCGATAACGTTGCAATAAAAAATTTTTTTACAACAAAAAATTCGTTAAATTATTTAAAAAAAAAAGAAAGGCTTATCGTATTGACCCGGTGGTTCCTAGAAACTTCTTGAAAATTCTGCTCGTGAGTAACGTTAAAACGACGCATGCGACAAATGTACAGAGACGACGTATACACGGTCACAGCAACACTGTTGAAGCGTTAAATGGAAACGCATAGAAGGCACGTTCCTCGGATCGTGAAACGGAGGAAAAAGGATGCGTGTGACGTCCACCGGAAGCTGTTGCTTCAACGCCGCTTGAATCACGAATCGAGTCGGCGCGTGTGACGCGATGACGAGCGAAAGAAAGAGACAGAGCAGGTTCTTCGCGTGCCCCTGTTTCCCCCTTTTCTCTTCCTTCCAACCCGTTACAACGGGAAAATTCGCATTTCGTATCCAATTATCGGATATGTAGAAACACAATTCGATGCAATTCGATATATTTGAAACGATCAAAGTTATCGTATATAAGAGAAATTTTTGTTCAAATTATTCGTCATCCTATTTTCAATAGGAAAAGAAAATTATTTTAGAGATTTTTCTCTTGCTCGATGATAAAAATAAAATGGAAAGAATCCTATATAGAAACAATTCAATGCAATTCGATATATTTGAAACGAAGTTATTCTATATAAGAGAAATTTTTGTTCAAATTATTCGTCATCCTATTTTCAATAGGAAAAGAAAATTATTTTGGAGATTTTTCTCTTGCTCGATGATAAAAATAAAATGGAAAGAATCCTATATAGAAACACACTTCGATGCAATTCGATATATTTGAAACGTTCAAAGTCATCGTATATAAGAGAAATTTTTGTTCAAATTATTCGTCGTCCTATTTCAATACGAAAAGAAAATTATTTGGAAGATCTTAGGATCTGATCCATGCTAAAGGTGGTAAAAATGAAATGGAAAGAATTGGCGAGCAGCAGACGGTAGCCTTGCGGATTGGCAATTTTTCCGGCGAGGTAGTCCGGTTAAATGAATTCCCCTCGCGTGAAATAATCAGGGCCCACTCGTCGTTTCTCGTCGAAACGGGTTCTCCTTCCCGAGCGTGGTTTAGTTGATAAAGCATAAGGCGAATCGAGTCGAGTCGGGAATGTCGAGTGGAAGCAGCGGAGGCGATCATTAGTCGGTTCGAAACAGCCGCGAAAACCGAGAAAAATGGCGGCCGTCTGCAACTGGAATGGCCATTATTATTAACCGTATATATATATATATATATATATATATATATATATCGCTTTAACTCTCGAATTACACGCTGTGTAGACGAAGTAGCGTCGTGGATGGAAACACAAATGGAATGGAAACGAAGGAAGTGGCGGGGTCGAAGAATCCGCGATAAATTTCGCGGAATTTACTATCTAGATAAATGAAGGGAATTTGCATCGGATGAAAATAAGTGGTCGCGGTCGGGCGTAACTCGGCTCTGTTTATAGCCACGAGACTGGTTCGACTGGACGCGTGTAAACCGTGTCGCCAAAATGTTGACCAACGATCGATACGAAGTTGTTGCGTATCTGTGGAACGGATCGTGTCCCCAGCGGCTTGTCGCTTTTCGATCTTTTCCATTACGGGAGCTGTTTGCTACAGGGTGTGTTTAAGATGAATGGATTCGATAGGCTTTGAATTACCGATCGGATTACTACGGGATCAAGGGTGTGGACACAGTGGCAACGAGCGTGAAATATTCCGTTTTTACTGGCAAGATATGGACAGTTGTCGTTGAGTTAAAAAGTTGAAGAGTATCGTACGATGATCTAGTAGATCTTGAACGATCGTATAATTAAACTTTTTCGATGTTGAATTTATAGTTATCATTGAACAATTTTTCTTATTTATATTTATTATAGTTGTGTTTAGTACAATCATAGGAATTATTTACACGTTCGAGCGTGTTTTATCTATCGCGAATTTGTATCACCGATATTTCTATAAGTAAAGATAATCACGTGTCACGTTACTTGTCAGCAACACTCCTTTCATTTTATCTTATTTCGTCTCTTAAAATTGAAAAGAAAAAAACTTGGAATTCTTATCTTGTCATTTCGATTCCCAATATTTTCGAATTTCCATTTCTTACACCTCTCTGATCGAATAAATAAATCTCGATAACCCTCCCCCTGAAAATATTCAAATTATCGAGATTCGTTCGATGTGTTCGTGACGAAAGGGTCGAAATTTTGAGCCACCCCTTCACTCCTGAAATTAATCCACGATCGATTGATCAATTATCCGTGGAACAGGCGGGTATCGAAGCGTTGTTCGACCAAAGCTGTGACACCATCGAAGGAACACGGCCTCGTCCTATCTCCCTCGTACGATCGCGCTCGCCATCCAACAGATAGAGCGGTGGTGCGCTGTTCGAGAGCAAAAGCGACTTTCACTGATCTACGAGGAGCGTGGACTCGGGTGGGACTCGATTCCCCGCAAAACTGTCACAGCCGCGCCGCGTAAAATGGAGTTTTGGCTCGAATCGAAGCGGCCTCCATTCATGCTCGACATACGCTCGGAGTTCGTCGCGTGGGCTTTCGATTGCTCGATAGAAACCGAAATTTATACGTTGCAACGGTTTGATTTACTTTTCTTTAGGGGATACTTCTGGTGGGACGAAAGATTAAATAATTTGCCCCTATTGTTTCATCGATCAAATTTTTCGAGATTTTTATTTTTCGTAAGTTTCAAGAATTGTTGAGAATTTTCATTCGGATAGCGATCATCAAACATTTATCAATCATTTATTTTTCTTTAAGGAATACTTCTGATGGGACGAAAGATTAAATAATTTTCCCCTATTGTTTCATCGATCAAATTTTTTATTTTTCGTAAGTTTCAAGAATTGTTGAGAATTTTCATATAGGATAACGATCATCAAATCATGATTTATCAATCATTTACTTTTCTTTAGGGGATACTTCTGGTGGGACGAAAGATTAAATAATTTGCCCCTATTATTTCATCGATCAAATTTTTCGAGATTTTTATTTTTCGTAAGTTTCAAGAATTGTTGAAAATTTTCATTCGGATAGCGATCATCAAACATTTATCAATCATTTATTTTTTTTTAGGAGATACTTGTGGTAAGACGAAAGATTAAATAATTTGTCTTTATAGATCAAATTTTTCGAAATTTTTATTTTTCGTTAGTTTTAAGAATTGTTGAGAATTTTCATTCGGATAGCGATCATTTATCAATCATTTATTTTTCTTTAGGGGATACTTCTGGTGGGACGAAAGATTAAATAATTTTCCCCTATTGTTTCATCGATCAAATTTTTCGAGATTTTTATTTTTCGTAAGTTTCAAGAATTGGTGAAAATTTTCATTCGGATAGCGATCATCAAACATTTATCAATCATTTATTTTTTTTTAGGAGATACTTGTGGTAAGACGAAAGATTAAATAATTTGTCTTTATCGATCAAATTTTTCGAGATTTTTATTTTTCGTAAATTATTTTTCAAGAATTCTTGAGAATTTTCATTCGAATAGCGATCACCAAATCCTGATTTATCAATCATTAGTCTCGTAACTCTTCCATCTCGTAACTTTTCATCAATATATAATCAGATCTATAAATTGTATCACTCTCCCTCTTCATCCTCCCAATATTTTTCCATCGTCTTGTAACCACTACATAAATTTCTTTCATCATCGTTACCTTCGACCAATCATAATCCAAAAATAAAAGCTAAAATAGATTCATCGCGAAACCCATTCCATCGATTGTTAGAAAAAGAAATCGCTCGTAGAGAAAATTCAACGTATTCAGATATTCAGAATTCTTATCGTTGGCCTTGCGTGTACGTTATTAGATGTACCCTTCCACCTTGTGCTCTCCTCACGACTCGTAAAGTCTACGTGAAGGAAGTCTGGCAGAAGGTGGCTCTCGTGGAGACAGGCCCTGGACAGGATCGGAAATTGTACTCGGGCCGAACGTTGGCCATCGAGCAACGAGGGGGAGAGGGGCGAGAGAGGCACCACGTAATCCTTTGCCGGCGCAATGGGGGCGCGCAGTCGATGTTACCTCCCTTCCTCCCTCCGCTCCTTTATCGCGGCTGCCTACTCTAAATATTTCTCTGGCATGAATTTATAACGACGACCACCGCTAATAACGAGTCACGACACCGATATTGCTTGTCCACGAACGGCCGTCGTGGGCCAGGGTTAGGCGGCTGATGTGTGGCTCGCGCAGAGCTTGGAGGAGGTGTTTGTGGGTGTTGCGTGTCTGGACTCAGGTCTGGGATATCAGGGAGGGGGGTATAAGAAGGTTGGTGGAATTGGTGTGGGATTATCGGCAACTTCGATCTTTAATTGATCCCAATTGTGATTTTGGAAAAATTGGATTGTCGTGTTTGGAATATGACGATGAAAATTAATGGTTAATTTTGACGCTGTTTATCATTGAATTTTTGATCGAGTTTCAATCCTTTGAGTGGCGAATAAATTATTTAAATGTAGGGAATATTTTTTGTCGTAAGAAAAATTTTCTTCTATGAATATATTTTTCGTGTATTCGATAAAAAACACTTCTCGATAAAATTCCTACAAAAATTCAATGCAAAAAGCCTCGTCCATTGGATTAATCAACGGTAATTGTGTACATCTGCTTTCCTTGTCCCTTATTTCGAGGTGAATTAGAATTTACGGCTGTTCCATCGAGGTCTCGACTCGCGTAAACGCGCGTGTCCCCCTTTTTCAGCTTCCAAGAATCGCTTTCCTGGACGAAGATGATTTTTTTACCAATTAGCGGAATGGAAGAAACTCGAGCCGTAATTGGGATTAAACGATGCTTGTCCTTACTCGATCGAAGCGCGAATCATGCAAATTAATTGTGTTTAGAGGGGACAGGATAATCGGGGAGGGAGGAGGGGGTCCTCGGTTTTCTGGACAGCTGTCCAAAAGAATCTCTTCCGAATCTTTAATTGGAACGGTTTCGAGAAAAATTTGTTTGTTGAGAAAGTAACTTTTTTTTAAGTCTCTTTTTTTTTTTTTTTTTTTTTTTTTTTTTTTTTTTTTTTTTTTTTTTTTTTTTTTTTTNAACTTCGATAGAAATTCTAGGCAATTTAGACATTTTGAAAATTAATGAGAGATGGTTTGTTCATGGTTTTTTGGGGATCGATTATTTTTGAAAAAAAAAAAAAAAATCTCTCGATTAGAATTGTAAATTATTGTAGAGATGTGTAGTTAAGGATTGCAAATTATATTAAGACCTTTCGCTCAGGATCGTAAATTATCGCGCGATCGTGCTACAACTTTGCAATTAAGAATCGTAAATTAACGCAAGATCTTTCCAATTAGGGCCTTGAATTATTAGATACAATTTAAGATATATAAATTATTGTAAAAAAAAAATCTTGTAATAATTAATTAGAGACGTTATTCTAGAATATTCTACGATTTAAGAATTCCACTATCGAGAAGATTATCTTGTAATTCTTAATTACTTTTTTTAATTCAAAATCTTAACTTTCGTTTCATAAGATTATTCGAGATCAAACAATTGAATGTTACAATTAGGAACATGGAATAATTCAAAATTTATACAGAAATCAATAATTGCAAAATTGTAAAATCATATTACAAATTATTATTTAAAAATTTCCCATATATCCCAACCAAAATTAAAATGTATTTTCTCTTCAAGAAAAATAAAAGATGAAACAAGAATCGTTTTACCAACTCTACGAGAATTCCACTCTTCTCGAGAATTCGTAAAAGTTTTTTTTTTTTTTTTTCTTCAAATAATATAAAATATTTAATCCACGTTGTTTGAAATGGAAAAAAACGCGAAATGAGAAATTCCACACGGTACGAAACTGTCACGAGAATCGCGTAATAAGGATAGTTCGCGACTCGCATTCTGACACGTGTATTTCCCTATCTGGCCCGGGATATCTTGTTTTCCGCGCGCCTCGCTATATCTAGACCATTCTACATACATTTACATATAAGAGGACATTCAGCCGGCCGTCCTTGCCTGGCTTATTATCCTTTTCGGAAGGCCATCCATTTTCCCCCTTTTTTTCCATCCGTCGAGGTCGAATCTAATCGGTGGACGATTCTTTCAATTCCTATCAATCCCTTTGAATAATTTATCGGTCTCGTTAACACGTATGTGCTAACTCATACGTGTGTGTATATGGAGTTATGTGTTTATTTTTTGTAAAAGAGCGAAGTAGATATAAAGATATCGTAAATTAATGGTGTTGGGTACATTTGCATAATTTATACGTGCCATTATTGATTTCACCTTTGTTTTATTTCGAATGCAATTATTCGAAAATGATATTTTATCGAATTTTTTGTTAATTGGAGACACGTTATTAAGACAATGGAGCGTAAATATTTGTAAGAAAAAAAAAAAAAAAGAAGGAAATTTAACGGATAAAAGAAGAAAAAGAAAACAAGATCTGCGAATAATAATATTTCTTATTTCTTCTATTCGAACAAATTCGAAAAAAATATTCTAAAGGTGCATTAACAATTTCCAAACGAGGAAACCATGTATTATTATCCTGGTAAATTATAAGATCGAAGGATCTCGATTGTGTAGCGATCGAAAGAGGTAAATATAATGCAAATTCTCAAAAAATTCCTAGACAGTTGCGCTCCATTGCCAACAGTTCTATTTCCGTCGGTTGTTTTTCCCTACAACCCTATCCACTGCGCCTTTCGAACTCGGGGGAGGAATTGGTATATTTAGATGAAAAAAAGGCCGGATGGAAGGACGACTGTCTGTTTATTTTCGGTTACGCTCGAAAAAGAAAAAAGAAAGAAAGAAAGAAAGAAAGAAAATGTTCGACTAGACCAGCCAACAACAAATCGTTTCATCACGATTTCCTCCCTCGCAGAGGGTGGCTCTGATACAAACATATTGCATCTTAATTCTTTCTCATTTTTTCATCTTTATTTTTCCTTTTTTGAAGGTAAAAAGTTTGTTGAAAAGATAAAAAAATGTTTAAAATGCAAAAAAAAAAAAAANAAAAAAAAAATAAAGAAATAAGATAAAATAAGATAAAGAAAACTTTGATAAAACCGAGTATTTACGTTTTTGTAGGTTAGATTTCTTTCTATCGTTTCTTTAATTTATGAACGAGTAATTTTAGAATGATTAGAATGATATTCGTTCTTTCTTTCTATATTTTTTTTTTTTTTTTGGTGATAAAAATAAGAGTTTTATAGATTCTTATAGAAAGTAAACTTATTGTACTACTTTTATTGGATACATTCATATATATGACGCATAAGTTACTCGTGATATAATAATATCACAAGTTAAATTAGAAAAACTATTTACATGTGGAAAGAGAAATTGTAATTAATATGAAAAGCAATTGGCCGGCAGACATATCGTTTGATCTTTCAACAGTTGTTTATTACCAATCCTCGTTATGCTTCGATAATTAAGATTAATCACCGTCATCTACGACAGCTATATTACCGTGTAACTTTTTGCGATCGATCAACATCTACTTGAACTTAATAATATAACAAATTATATAACAATTAAGTCGAAATAGAATCTCTCTATTTAACGATGATTTTTTTTAGACAAAGACGCATGTTTACCAATTTTTTTTTTTTTTTGCATTTTAAATTGCATTGAGTTTCAAACGAAATTTTCATTGTTTTTGACTTTTCTATTAAAAGAATATTTTAATCCTCGTGTCCTTGTTTCGTTTAAACTCGAATTGCTTTAATAAAAAGTCGAATTTTTATTTTCATTGCACAAAGATTTAAACATTTGGCTAAACTATCGCTTAAATTAGGAAGTGTAATAAGAGTATCTCAACATTTTGTCTTTTTATAGTCCAAAATTCTAAATTTTTCGATTTTTCACACTTACCATTTCTTCCAATTTTAATCGATAATTTCCTCATCTCCCTTCCCTTGACAATTCGTCTCTCAAATTGAACTGTTTCGATCGTAAGTTGTTGTCTCGAGATTAAACCGAATCGGCGGCGAAAGCACCGCGACAAAGCGTGTTGTGACACGGGCGTCACAATGCTGTTGCGATGTTTGAATCGTTGAAACGGCCGTCGGGAAGGATTAGCCGATGGAAAGTGCGCTTCGTTCGGCGTAAAGTGGCCGTTGCATTCATTGCACGAAAGCGAAACGGGGCTGCGCGCGAGAATTTCCCTCGAATAGAAACCGTTTCTTGTATTCTTAAACAGTCGCGATTATCAATTATGGAACTTGGAAATTATTTTTATTAAAAAAAATCATCACCGGTTTTATTTTTTTTTTCGATTGATAAATTCGAACTTTTTACTTTGAATTGAGAGCGAAAAAAGAATATTTTATGCCTTGTTTTGAATTGCTTTAATAAATGGATCTCTGTTGAAATATTTTTGCACATCAACTTTCAAACGTTTGATTCGATCGTCGAGGCTCAACCTTGCAAAACATGTTGCACGAATATTACACCCTGTATAAATAAGTAAGACAAACTAAAACTAGACTAAACTGCAAACTCTGTTATATCTAATGGCACGACTTTAACACCGAGGGTCAAACAATCAACAACAATGTTTTTACTATATCCTAACCTCAACAAAGCAAACTCATCGAAAGCCAATTTGATACGCTTAATTATCGTTTGATTGAAATATTTAATAAATTTATGAATCAAATTTTGAAATCGATATTACGAGTTTTTTTTTTTTTTTACAACTCTGATCTTAACCAATAAAATTCACACACGTGTATCAAAGTTAGAATCACAAATATTTTACCGAGTCATTTTCTGCATTCTTCCGTTGTTACCAGCACTGGTCGAGACGCGTCGAATCGCGTCATAAATATCTGTTTTACCGATAGTATTGATTTCCATGTAATGTATTGCGGCGTTGGACCGGTCGAAGGCAGTTTTGGACCACCGTGTGTCGGCTGTCGCGTAATAATCGACATCAAGTAATTGAGCGCACAATTACCCGTGCAAAATAATCCGTGCAATTAATGACAACATATTTATTCGAGATAAGTGCATCGTGACACGTTTTCTGGGATTTTGTAGGACAATAATCGTGAATTAATTTTAGAATTTCGTTTAAAGTTTGTGAAAAGTTTTTTATATTCTATAATAAGAATAAGAAAGAAGGAGTAAAATAATAGTGTAATTTATAATAAAGATTGATTCAAGAGGTTAAACTCTCTTATTGTTAATATTATTTGTAATAGATCGTTCGATGAAATGTATGCGTTTATTGATGCAACAGGCATGATATGAATCAGATGGAGACTTGTATATACTCGAATTGTTTAGAATTCTCGTTATTTGGTCGATTAATAATTGCACGATTCTTTCGACATCTCTATGCTTTCTACGTTCTATTTTCGTTTCGTTTTATACAAAATTAAGAAGAACTTTTTTTTTTTTAAAGATTCGATTTAATAAATTTGAAATATTTAATTTTCTCTAATTTCTAATACTATTTAAATTTCCAGTTTAATCGAAACTTAATCCAGCAGTTGATGTATTACAAATTTATTACAATTTGAACATCTCTAATAAAGAAATTAATTACAACTTATATAAACGACAATTTTTTTTTCTTTCTCGATTTAACAAATTTTTCCGTTTCATCGAAAATTATTATTCTTCCTTACTTTCTTATTTTATGGTATTTTTAAATATCCGTGAAATTATATAAATACTAAGAGAGGCAATTTTTTTTTTTTTTTTTTTACCAAATAATTAAATATTGGTTGAACATCATTTAACAACACTTTGATCAAAATTTTACGCACTTTCTAATCGGATATCAAAGTGAAAGGAAAATGGATGACGAGATTCGCTCCAAAACGCGGATAACGAACCTCTGGTAATAAGAATAGATTTCGAGCGTGAAAGAACAGTCGGCGGTTTTCTATCCATGGATTACCTTGCACGGTAGAACGAGTTAAAAAGCGGATGTTTTCTATTCTTATGGGGCAATGCGTGTTTCGTCGCGTCCCTCGTAGAAACTATGCTTTTCCGACTTTCCATTTTCCATGTGTAAAAAGTGCCAATTAAATTTAGCCATTGTGCGCCGAACGAAAGACAAACGGAAGAGGTTTTTTCGCCTCGATTTCCGCGACACACAGAAAACGGGAGGATGATTCACGACACTTGTGTCAGCCACAAATTACACCGTGAAATGTGAAAGTTTTAATATATCTATTATCTCTGGCAGGTTTGGAATTTGTTTCAAATTGACTTTCGTGATTTTTTCTTTTTTCTTTTTTCTTTTTTTTTTTTTTTTAGATATATTTAAAATTCGAATATTCGTTATTAATTAAATTTATAAAATTTTAATAATTATTATTTAAGATTAAAGGTTTCTCTTAAATTACTTTTTGAAAAATATTTTTTCCCGAATGTTCAACAAGTTTTTTCTTTATTACCTATTTTGCGTTAAAAGTTTTTATAAACTGTCTTCTAATAAATTCAGAAAGTTAATTAAATAAAAAATTTATTTCGCGTTACGACGGAATATTCTCAAAGGACTAGCCCTGTAGAAGAAGAAAGGAAAAAAAAAAAAAAAAAGGAAAAGAGAAAGATTTTCTCAGTTAAATAAACTTCCGGGAGCAATTACATGGAGCAAAAACTCTGCCCCGAAAATAGGAAAGAATAATTTGAAAAGAACTACAAAGAGAAAAAATTAAAATGGGGAAACGAGGAGCGGATCTCTTCTGAAATTAAAAATTTCTCTTTCTCCCAATACCTTCGGGATCAGCTTCATTGGTAAACAGGGGATTTTTATGCAAATACGACAAATATACTTTTCTTTTAACACATTATAATATAATAAACAAATTTATTCGTATATCCCGAATAAACGCACGTGTTAATCACGACATACATTCAATATTGGAAAAATATTGGAGAACAATTTTTTCGCACAAACAATAGCAAAAACTTTTCTATTTTTGTCAAAAAAAAAATCTAACCAATCTAACCCTGTTCAGACACACACATCGTAAAATCCTCTTTCTCACGTAAAGAATAAAAATACAAAGAAAATGGAAAGAGCGAGCGAGCGAGCGAGAGAGAGAGAGAGAGAGAGAGAGAGAGCGAGAGAGACGATAATAAATTTAAGCGGATGGAAGATCCCACGATCGGCAGGGGGCGAAAAAGAAGGAAATAAAACAAAGCAAACCGCGGCCGCGTCACGCTTTTCTCCGCGGTATTACGGTTAACGACGCGTTGCTCTTCTCCCTTCCCCCCCCTCCGCCCTAATTTACGATGTTGAATGTGCACCAGCCATTTTCATTAAGCGCGTTTGCTCACGTTGGATCGCAGACGCACAGATGCCGGGACAGTATCGAAAGAGGGAGGGAGAGGGAGGGTGAGGGAAGGGGGGGGGGGAGGGGAGGTCAGAGGGCACGGTAATGTGACATCCTGCCCGTCAAACTCTCATCTGCCGGCCGTATTACCATATACGAGGCGTTTCTCCTCTCCACCAGGCCCCTCCCAGTGGTTCTCATTTCGTGAAAAAACCTCTTAAAAAAGTCACGAGTTATTTCAACGAGTTTCGGAGTTTTTTTTTTTTTTTTTTTTTTTTTTTT
>NW_025223582.1:35598-47768 GCF_014066325.1 Apis laboriosa
TTTGGCTTGGTACGACTCGAGAACGTTTATGGTGAGGTGATTTTAGGAGAGCGATGTCGGTTTTAGTTAGCTCTTTATGGTTTGGTTGGATGGGTGGTTGGTAGTTGGGTTTGGTGATATCAAATATATTCGGATAGTCGATCGTTTCGAGGGATTAAAGAGATATAAAATGGATGCTAAAAGATTTTGGAGATTTGATGTAAAGATTAGGTTAGGTTTATTTCGTAATTCGAAACTTTTAGCTTGGAAGAGGTAACGATAGATAAGATGTAATAGGGATTTTTTTATTGATATTGAATTCAGTTGTAAAAATTTCTGAAAACATTAGATATTAATTAGGTTAAGTCAATGATTTGGGATATTATTATATGTTGAAGCAATAATGATAAGTTGAACAGAGATTATCCGTTTTTTCCCTTATCTTTCGATATTGGTTTCAATTCTAACTATAATAAGTATAATAAGTTTCTGACGTGTTTAAAAAATACTCTCTTAAAGATTCGATCAATTATCTCGGTTAATATATATTTTTAAAATTGTCTCATCATCGGACAAATATGTATAGAAGATAACGAAAATGAAGTAGATATTAAAAATCTAAAATAGATCGAGTAGCGATATATTACGTTCGTGACGATATATATATTAGATTCGATATTTTCCCCCACTTCCATATGTATAATAATCTACTCCAAATATTTGACGTTATAATTCAACAACATAATGTTCCCCGCTTCTCACATCGAACGGAAAAAACGCAACTACAATCTCGCGCAATTTCCTCGATAAACGATTAAACGAGAGAGTTTAGAATTTAGGGCGATTGGAAGGGCTCGTGTCGTAGGCCTCTCGTACACGTGATACCCATAAGGCGATGGTATGCGAGCGGTATCACGGTTGGAGCCAACAGTCGTAAAAATTCTATCTAATAGCATCCGGTCGGTTGTCCCGGCCAGATACCTCCCCGGGGATAATATAGAGATTAGGCGAACGTGTCAACGGCCTAACCGACCGTTTCCTCGCCTGGAAATCCACCGAACTCGACGAGAGTGGGCACAATCCTTTTTGTCACGCTCCGTATTAATAAGAATGGATATTATCCATTCGATTGAAAATTCTTCGATACGACAATCGTTGATGACGAGGTTAATTTCGTACATTGTAAATATCTATAACATACTGATATCCAAGTGCAAGATGATCGTATAAAGAAACTGATATAATTGAAATTCGTGATTATATCGAGAAGGTAATAAGAGGTTATGTTACGAATAATAGAAATTTTACGATTTTAAATGGAGATGTGTGTATTATAATTTTTGATTCTTCTGATAGTTTTGTGATTGATGTAAATGTTTCTGCATTGAATATTAATGAATTCTTCAAAGATTTGTTAAAAGTATATACATAAGAATATAATAGAAAATATCTCGACATTCTCCACCACGAAATCGTTACGTGGAATTTTTGATTAAATACACATTTCACAATTGCGCGTTGGATATTCTTATTTCATAATAATTCGAATGTGGATGATACAAAATGTTTCAAATTGATTTTTGAAAGTTTCTACGAAATTGGGTTGCTTTCGATATTGATTCGAGTGTAGTGGATTATCGGTCGATAGTACATCGTTGATTTCGGAAATTTGCCGTTCACAGCGGAAATTAATTCCAGGAACAGTTATGTCCTATTCCAATTTCAAAGATTTTAAACCGTTTCTCTTTTTTCCAGCATTTCTAGCAAATGTTTAACTTTCGATAATAATAAAGGCGCGTTCGGAATTCTCGTTTGACATCGTTTCGATTCAAGAAATGATAATGATTGCAAAGCTACAAAAAGAAATTTCTACTAATTTTTTAACTACGAGAAATAAATCGAATTTATTTATAAAAATAATTATTATTTATTTCCTGATAAAATATACATTTGTTCAAATTTTTTAAATTTACAGCTTCAATTTTCCAAAACTCTTATTTAACTTTTCAAAAGATTCAAATCTGAATTTTTTTTTTTACATCGATCGATAAAATTCTCCATTCGATTCGTGCGAATGATTTTTAATCATTGTCTTTTCGAAAAAAATCGTAACAAAAATTCAGAGAAAACAATAGAACGGAGAAAAAAGAGCGTTACTTTTCTTAAAAAGAAAGAATTCGAAATTGGACATTATGGAGGAGCGTAAAAAACAAAGAAATCCTTAAATTAGTTCGAAGAAAAAACTTTTTTAACTACGAGAAATAAATCTTGATCGAATTTATTCATAAAAATAATTATTATTTATTTCCTGATAAAATATACATTTGTTCAAATTTTTTAAATTTACAGCTTCAATTTTCCAAAACTCTTATTTAACTTTCCAAAAGATTCAAATCTGAATTTTTTTTTTACATCGATCGATAAAATTCTCCATTCGATTCGTGCGAATGATTTTTAATCATTGTCTTTTCGAAAAAAATCGTAACAAAAATTCAGAGAAAACAATAGAACGGAGAAAAAAGAGCGTTACTTTTCTTAAAAAGAAAGAATTCGAAATTGGACATTATGGAGGAGCGTAAAAAACAAAGAAATCCTTAAATTAGTTCGAAGAAAAAAGCTATGGCCCCGTCGGGGATTATTGAAATTCATGGTAGCGTATCGAGACAGGAAATGAAGAATTACGGAACAATCGATCAGCGTCTACCAACTGACCTCTTTAACTGCTTTATCAAGTCGGCTGTAGTCGGATTAACAGTGTAGCGACGCTGGCAGATACGCGGCATGAATCGTACAAGAAGTTCGTTCAATGGAAAACGGCCGCTTCTGTATAATTGAGTTTTGAAATGCTCCAATTGCATAATCAACGACATTCATAAGATCGTTTCTGCGCTTAGAAATTCAATCTTGTTTTAACGCGCTCCACGATTTATCCAATCATTTTTTTTTTTTCTTATTTTCTAATCGTTACTTTAAATTATCGATAATAAATAAATTTTTCTTAAAAGATACGGATTTTTATATTTTATATATATTTTATATATAATATTTTTATATATTATATCTTTGAATTCTTCTTTCGTTGTTCGAAATTAGTCAAACGGTTCGATTTGAATGAAAGTATGCAACGCATTATTTTGATAGTTTAAAATGGATTAATTGACACGGGATAATTTTATTATT
The DNA here is from genome assembly GCF_014066325.1 of Apis laboriosa. Taxonomy (NCBI): domain Eukaryota; kingdom Metazoa; phylum Arthropoda; class Insecta; order Hymenoptera; family Apidae; genus Apis; species Apis laboriosa. Next base: position 38,758 of record NW_025223582.1, read on the forward strand.
TTAATTTTACGGCAGAATAAGTGTAATTATATGGGTAAAACTCGAGTACATAGTTTTCATAGTTTAACATTAACGAAGAGCGAGTATGTAGTACGGTGAAAGTGAGATGAGAAGGCATTAATCCGCGTAACATTGACCTCGTGAGCATCGTGATCAGCCAAATGGATAAAGGAAACGAGGAAAGGAAAGGAAGGAAACACGAGGAATAATAAAAATTTCACGAGATAGGAATAATTAATTTATAGCGGTTTCTTTTTCTTTCCTCTTATGTTCAAACCAAGAGGAATATCGAATATCGAGAGCTTTCTGGTGCTGCTGTGTGAAATCATATTTTCCCGATAGAAATTTCAAATTTAGAATAAATATAAAATATTAAACTTAAAATTGATAAAAATTTCTAGTAATATTGATTATTTAATTAACAATAATTGTATTTGACGGTTTTAGTAATTTTCTTTTTTAATGAAGCAAATTTAATGAAAAGTGGAATGATAACAGCGATATTCGCGTATTGAAATGAACTATATTTGGTTTGATAACGTGAATCTTTCGTTCGAGTCGTACTTTAAGTATTTGAAGAAGAAGAATTAAAGATTTTTGAAATAATTTTTTAAAAATTCTAAATTCAAATTCGAAATAGTGCAATTATACTTAGATTTCAAACATCTAAGACTATCATCGATCGATTATTTCTTGCTAATGATCTATTATTAAAACTATTCCTCGATTCTTCTTTTTATTACCAGTCGCACTTTACAAAAAAAAAAAAAAAAAAATTACATCTCAAAATCTTCCATTGATTCGTTCAGAAACAATGGCCATCCTTATTTATCCATCCATCGATATGTATCAAGAATCAACCAAACTTTCATTATTAAATTCTTTTATTCGCAAGAATCTTAACGATATGAATTGCAATACCTTCTTTTTATCAATTACTTTATTATATATAAATAATAAATTATTACAATAATTATATAGCAGATATAATTATATACACGGAATTAAAATTCACTTTTCAAATTAGAAAAATTATTCTCTTCTACTCATAATAATCCTTTTCACAATTCCTTTTCAGAGAATCGTGTGATGCAACGATAATTATTTTTCGTAATTAATCGACGAATAAAAGTTCAACAGGATCCTCTCAGTTCGATATCGAGCGATAGATCGAACGCTTGTAAAACCTGTTATTAGACGTAGGGCGTAGTCGTATGGCGTAGCGTTACTCCAAGCTCATTTACATCGTCTCGATATCCAATTATCGGTTACTTAAGCAGCTCTCTCGGTCAATGATGAAAGCGCGCGTACACTACTTTATGCCGTATTGTGTAGAAAAGTTTGCGGCTTATCGCTCGCGTGAATGTTCGATCGAGAGATCGGGGAGGGGAGGCGTGCAATGTTATTAATGGAACAATTAGTATCATGGGTGTTAAGATGATATCGGCGGTGTACGCTATGACTCCTTAATCGGCGAACGGATCGGCGTAACGGTGAATGTCAGCCGTACCGATCGTGCGATTCGTTAGGAAGGAAAGTAGCAATCGCACGGTTTACTATCCTGCAACTGACTATAATATCGAGGAAGAAATTAATATTTTTAGAATCGAATGTAAATGAACAGGATTGAAGATATTTGAGGAAATAGAGTTTAAAACGTGTGAGAAATTCGTTAGGAAGGAAAGTAGCAATGTGAATCGCACAGTTTACTATCCTGCTACTATAAAATCGATGAAGGAACCAATATTTTTAATATCGTATCGAATATAAATGTTTGAACAGGATTGAAAATATTTGAGGAAATAGAGTTTCGAACGTGTGAGAAATTCGTTAGGAAATAGTAATGTGAATCGCACGGTTTATTATCCTGCAACTGACTATAATATCAAGGAAGAAACTAATATTTTTAGAATCGAATGTAAATGTTTGAACAGGATTGAAAATATTTGAGGAAATGGAGTTTCGTGTGAGAAATTCGTTAGGAAGTAGCAATGTGTTTACTANCAATATTTTTAGTATCGTATCGAATGTAAATGTTTGAACAGGATTGAAAATATTTGAGGAAATGGAGTTTCGTGTGAGAAATTCGTTAGGAAGTAGCAATATAAATCGTACGGTTTATTATCCTGCAACTATAAAATCGAGGAAAAAACTAATATTTTTAGAATCGTATCGAATGTTTGAACAGGATTGAAAATATTTGAGGAAATAGATTTTAAAACGTGTGAGAAATTCGTTAGGAAGGAAAGTAGCAATGTGAATCACGATTTACTATCCTGCAACTATAAAATCGAGAAAGAAATTAATATTTTTAGAATCGTATCGAATGTTGGGGATGTAAACGTTTGAGCAGGGTTGAAGATAGAGGAGGTTGAAGATCGGGGAAATAAAGTTTCGAACGTGTGAGAAGTTCGTTAAGAAGAAAATGAAATGAATCACTCGGTTTACCATCCTACAACTGACTATAAAATCGAGGAAGGAACCAATATTTTTAGAATCGTATCGAATGTTGGGCATATAAATGTTTAAACAAGGATCGAAGAAATAGAATTTCGTGAGAAATTCTCATCTTAATTCGCGATATGAAATTAAATCGAACCGAGCCAAACTTAAATAAACATGAATCTTAGAAAAATAAAACTTATTTATAAAAATTTAATTCGCAATTACCATATCTATTTAATTTATTTATTATTTTATCTATTTATCTATTTAATTAATAAATTAATAAAAATACATTATCTATTTAATTTACATTTCCCATTAATGTCTAAATATCTTGCGTATTAAAACGATAATAATAATAATTAAATAATAACTATTAAATAATAATAATAATTAAATAATAATAATTAAATAATAATAATTAAATAATAACGTCCCAGTTGTTAAATAAAATGAATTCGAACGGAGAGGAAGCAAAATCTTTTATCGAAATGTTTCATCTAACCTTCCTCCATCTTGTTTTTTTTCCCAGCACGCGAACAACGTACGCAAGTCGGCGGCGGAATACGTGGCGCGGCGTCAGGCGCGCAAGATCTCGATGACACGATCGATGACCTCGTCGCTGGCCGTGCCGATGAGCCAGCTGAGCGACGTGGCCTTCCTGCCGAACGCGAAGGCCGGCACCTTCTTCGCCCGTGACAACGTGTCCAACTTCATCGGTTGGTGCCGCAACAGCTTGGGTATCATCGAGTGCCTGCTATTCGAGACCGACGACCTGATTATGCGCAAGAACGAGCGACACGTGATCCTCTGTTTGCTGGAGGTGGCGAGGCGGGGCGCGAAATTCGGTATGCTGGCGCCGATGCTCGTCCAGATGGAGAGGCAGATAGATAGGGAGATAGCGGCGGAGAATAAGGCGGCGAACGGTGCCCATGGAAATCCCGGAAACGACGAGAGCGACGACGAGTACGCCGATATGCAGCAGGAGGAACCGTGCCTCATATACGGACCCCAGCCACAGATCGTCACCAACGATCTGAAGAGCTTGGACGAGATGGTAAGTTATTTTTCTCCTTTTTCGATTAACAGCTTTTCGATTAACAGTTGTGTGGAAATTTATATATCTGTAATTTTGGGAAATTCGTTGATTATTAAATATTATTAACCCTTTGCACTCCAGGCCTGTTTCGCTCGGTCGAACCAGCAACTCGGACCGCGCGTTCTCATAAGATAATTACTCATAATTATAGAGCTTAGAAATTTATTTGTGAAGCGATATTCTAAAAGAATCAAACACGAATAAATATTGTCGTTGTTCAAGTTCCACAATCCCTGTGACCGAGAGTCACCGTTGGAGAGCAAAGGGTTAAGATTACTAGATTTTATATAAAATATATTTATTACTAGATTTTATATAAAAGAAGAAAGGATACGAGAGTATTATTGGAAGATCAAATTTTGAAAGCAGGTGTAAATGATCTTATTATTTTTATGTATGAGGTTATAGAAGAAGAATGTAACGTACGAAGGGACGGAGGTCTTCCGTCTGTTCGATCCAGATTTCCAGCTCGGTTTCAGATACGTGGATTTGTATTTTTAAAAAGCTGTGGCGCGACTGTAATGTTCCCAGACTATGAAAATAACTCGCACCCTTAGGTATTTATGGCGTTACTCCCCGCTGAATATCACGAGATCAGGAATAAGAGATGATGGTTATTCGTATTCCGGCGTTGAAAGGCAAAAGAATCATCGTGTAATCATCTTTCGTTAAAGATTTTGAAACGTTCTGTAGCACAATTTTTATCTTTATTCCAGTAGATCTGCGCAAATGATTAAAAAGTTAAATTACTAAAAAAAGATAGTAAATTCGCGCAAAAATATTTATTTTAAGAATATTACTTTTATATCCATAAATTCTTCTTCGTTCTATTTTTTTTACTCTCAACGATGCAAATTTTTATTCCAATTTATACAAAAACTTTTCCATAATTTTCCATAATTTTCTAAATCCATTAATATCCATTTTGATTATATAAATTTTCACTCGATACTAGATACCTCTACACGACAATCACGAGATTTCTAATTTCAAATTCAAAGGATCATATATATATATTACCTATGCAAGTATCTACCAGATTTCGAATCACAATGATGTACGATCGTCGCAGGTGGCCTGACGGTTTTCCAAAAAAAGAAAAAAAAAGAAAAGAAAAGAAAAGAAATCCGGTATAGATCTTTGTACACGCGAGGAACGGACGGTTTAAAATGTCGTCTTGATAACTCTCTTCCGCTCGCAACTCGTGGACTCGTAAATCGTGTTAGCATGACACCGAAACGAAAACCGTCTCGCTTCCATCTCGAACCGCGTTTTCCACCGCTAAATGGATTTAAACGGTCACTAAATCAGCCTGGTAAAACGTAACGCGTTCGCGTCACGTGGGCAGAACAAGCGTAATTGCCCGATCTCGAAACCGATTTCGTTCTCGTTACACGCCGATCGTAAATACTTGCGCGCGCATAGCCCTCGTGTCGTGTTACGTGTGGGAATCGGCCGTTCGACTTGTCCACTTTTCCACGCGCTCTACCGCGCTCGGTCACGCGGTGTTAGGGGTTATAGCAGGAATTTCGCGGATAGAAGTTTCCCTGAACGGTCGCTAGAGAGCAATTTATAGCCGCATTGTGACTCACTTGTAATACCGCGGTTAGTTCAAAACTTTAAATATTGGGGACATTATATATCGAACGAATTCTATAGCTTCTATGATCATTTTATATTTTGTTATGCGTACAGAGTCTTTCGTTTTATAAAGTCAAATTAAAGTATTGATTATTGATATTAAATAGGATAAACTTGTGCAAAAATCGACGAATCTCATAATAATCGATTAACGTTCGTATTATTTATTCCTTGTTGTGTATGTAGAAAGAAGATCGATAGATAGATCGGTTGATTTTCAAATATGTTTTACAAAATTCGTTTTATAAAGTCAAATTAAAATATTGATTATTCATATTAAATAGGATAAACTTGTGCAAAAAATCGACGAATCTCATAATAATCGATCAACGTTCGTATTATTTATTCCTTATTGTGTATATAGAAAGAAGATCGGTAGATTTTCAAATATGTTTTACAAAATTCGTTTTATAAAGTCAAATTAAAGTATTGATTATTCATATTAAATAGGATAAACTTGTGCAAAAAATCGACGAATCTCATAATAATCGATCAACGTTCGTATTATTTATTCCTTATTGTGTATATAGAAAGATCGGTAGATAGATCGGTTGATTTTAAGTTCAAATATGTTTTACAAAATTTTGTATCATTTTCTATTTAGTTATTACTTGATAGTAAATTCTATCCTTTCGTTTATTTCTTCTTGTTGTCGATTTGTCGTGATAAATCTGCGTGTTTAGTTATCATATCGTATAATATGTCTATAATTTATATCGCGTGGGAAATAACAAATGATGCAACTTGTTTCTCACGGTTTATAAAAGTAAATTTTCCCCTCCCCGACAATCGGTTGAATTCCGGCTGGAAAATTAAAATGACAAAGCTGGTCCATTTCCCTGCACATCTTTTGTGTAGTTATCCGTGCTATGCGCTTTAGAAACACGCTTAGGCATCCGGGGGATTTAGCCAGGCGTTGTTCGGATGTAGTCGACCTCAGACCACGCTTGCGCCGCTTGAATAGGAAAAGAGCAATCTGCTGATACATCCTCGCAAGAATTCATACACCGGCGCCTCGAGATCTGACGCGTTATGCTTAACGGGTTCCAGATTCGCAAATAACTCGAGGAGAAGAATAACTCGACTTTAAATCCTTTAAATGTGAAAATATATGCATATATGAAACTATTTTAGGAGAGAATTTTATCACTTAACGTGAAGAGATTTTAAAAGAGATATTTTTCTTTTTTTTAAATTTTTTTTTTAGGTTAGGAAAGTTAGAATCAAAATGGTGGTGTATGTAGAAATTAAAAATGGCCGACTTCTCAGTTCTATCTTTTTGGATTGAGAAAAAAGGAACAATAATGTTAGAGTCAAAATGGATGTAAAAAGGATAAATTTCTTTTTAATATTTCCAACTTTTTAGATAAATAGGCATCTAAAACTAATTAGCTTTTATAATCAGATACACGGATATATTAATTAAAGAGAAACATATGATAAAAAGAAACAAATCGTGTATCTATGAAAAAAATTGAACAATTTTAATCTTTATACAAATACAACTTACAATGTATCTTACGTTAGACTTTATTGACTGTCACATTCTTCTTTCACCCCTAAATCTAAATCATTCAATCCTACGCAACTTCAACGCTAGAAACTCAGTCAAACGGCCGTTCAATCACGCGAAACAATAAAATTGACAAGTAAGAAAGAAAAAACGACACTATTAAATTAAACCTCGCATTGTTATTAAAGTTATTCTAGGAGTGTCCGTAAGAATTCCACGATTCACCTTCACCACCAGTGTTCTAGAGGGAAAATGCTCACCGATTCTCAGGACACTGCACAAGGCGGCCGGCGATAACGGGGAATTTTTCGCGCTAGGGAATTTTTTCGCATGGCGGTTCGTTGTTGGACGAGGCTGCGCGAAAAGAATCCGCCGTGTTTTCCAGCGGAACTAACGGCGTCTGGCTGCTTTAACGCCAGACTAAGAGGCTCGGTGTGTTTTCGAAAGCGACAAGAAACGCTGGTTAATTTGGAACGAATATACACGGCCTCGCGCTCGCTTTTCTTTTCCGTTAGATCTAGGAGGCTGTTGTTGGTTCTGTCTGAGATTCGATACATCCTCTCGCGCTCGAGTGGGAGATAATTGGTTGGTGCAGAAAGATTCCACGAAGAACGAAACGCGAATAGAAAGTTTGATACAATCGAATACGATGTTCTAATTGTTACGAATGAATTTAGATGGAGGGGTAATTAAGGTGTAGTAGTTATGAAAATTTGTCTAAATTGTTGTTACGGATTTATTAAAAATTAATTAGTTGGATATAGTTCAGATTGTAAACTGAGAAACAAATTTTGTGTTATTTTAGTATTTTTAATATCCTTTCGTACTCTCTACTTTCTACTTTTGTTATCCCAAGTTAGGTGAAAGAATGGCAAATTTACAATATTTTTTTCCTTTTTCTTCATAGCTTTGCTCTCTAAAAAATTCGCAATATTTAACGCGACTTTCTCGTTAATTTCTCACAAATCGCAACTTAATAAAACGATTAATCTATCACGAAATTTCTTTACTCTTCTTCCTTCCAAACCATATAACGGAACAAAATTTTTCCCGAACATTTATTGGAAAATTTTCGAAAACGTTTCGTCCGCAAACAATTTGCAACAGTTGTTGTCAAGTTGGCACGAATTTGCATTTATAACACAATAATTTGCATTTATAAACGATTTCTTAAGGAACGTATTCTTAAGGAATCACAGCTGCGTTCGTCTATCTCGCGATTTATCCGCATGAATGCAAACAGCATTTCTCCACTGCTGTGTTTCACAAAGGGCGAACGATGAGAGGGAAAATTTGCACGAGTCGATTGGAAAAACACGTGTTTCTGATCGTAAGGTGGAGGACACCGTGATGAATAAGAATAGAATTCGATAAATTCGATAAATGCTACGCGATAATTTTTGTTTTTCCGTCAGCGTGGAATCGTAGTTCGTTGGAAACAATATTTTATTCTATTTTATTTCTAGAAACGAGTTGCATAATTGATAATTTAACATTTTAAGCGGGGAATGTTATTGCTGTTGGATCAGTGGGAAAATTTTTGGCTTTTACGTACCATTGAGGATAGTATTTTGCGAATAAAATATTTTATTCTTCAGTTGAACTTTGAAAACTTGGAATATTAAACGTATGTAAAAATTTAAGGAATGATTAAAGGAAATAAATATAAAAGTTGATAACTCGTTCAAATTATATTTTTCAAGTTACAATTTAATTTAATTTTTGGATTAAATAAAGCGAGATAAGGATATTAGATTTCTTATTGTGGAAGTAAATTAAAAATGAAATGAAATAAACCATATAGATTTGGATTAATTGAAAATAAGGAGTGAATTGATTCGTTTAAAAGTACATTAAATATAAATAAATTAAAAGTAAAAATAATTTTAAAAGTATAAATTAATTTAATCAAAAATTCCAATAGGTGAATAACAAAAATAGAACGATTATAATTCGAGTCTTTGTTTGGCATTGCGCGATAATCGAAGCTATTTCAACGAATCAAAGCGTTATTTTATAAAAATATGCCGAATTCTATTTTTAGATCGAAAGAATCATCAATAACTCATTGTTTCCGGTTGAGACACAAGTGAAAACCTTTAAAAGTTTTTAACAGCCACGTAAACAAGAAGAGGGCTTACGTAATCGTGCAGAATGTGTATCGTTCCTTCAGAAATGGAATTTTATTTCTCTGCAAACTCGATAATTGGCTATAATTTAACGGTAACGACTTTATTGATTGACTTGGTTAATGAATTCAATAGAAGAATGTTCGTAAAAAAAAAAAAAAAAAAAAAAAAAAAAAAAAAAAAA
>NW_025223582.1:47859-114033 GCF_014066325.1 Apis laboriosa
CTTTTTTTTTTTTTTTTTTTATAAGAACATATCGATATCTCTTCTAAATTTTATTTTGAGTTAAAGCACTTATTTAGCACGATATTATTATAACAAATTTTAAATCTATGTTTGATGTAAATTATATGCGAGTATAAAATATATTATCCATTTATAAAATTTGTAAAATTTATAAAATTAATGTAAAAATTGCTTCGTAACACGCGAACGCTTTTTTAAATCAGGAATTACGCGCAAGAGAGAAAAATGCACAAAGCTCGTGGAGTATCGATTAGGGAAGGACTGGCAAACGTGGTTGTCTTATCTGAACACGGTAAAACACGTTGCGTTTACTCTTATTTAAGGTGAATCATTGGAACAACCCAATCCCTGGAATCGTAGAACAACGCATTGGATTCCTTGGAGATTTGCAATTAGCATAGAGAGAGAGAGAGAGAGAGAGAGAGATTCGATACTCGTGAAATTGACAGTCATTAAAACAAACATGGTTAAATGTACGTATTTCATCTATCAACAATTCAAGTAATTTTTTTTTTTTTTATGAATATATAACTTAACTTTTCATCAAATTTCTTTCGAAATACGATATATTGACTGTTTTATCTCTTGTGGAATCGTGTAAAAATCTTCGATATCTTAATTGTATAAACATCTTTTTATCGATTATCTCAATTTGATCCCTGATCGATATACGTTTGCCAAGAAAATAATTCAATGTATATGTTGCTTCGATTTATTATTTTTTTTTTTTTTATATATATATTATCTTAAAGAAATTGATCTGAAAAATATAAGAACAAGTATTAAGAATCGTGGCAACTCTTTCTTTTTACGATTCATTATTAATTATTACCTGTTATTACCTAATCTTGAATAAGCACTTATCTTTATCTATTATATATTTATCGTTACTATAGTATAAAAATTATAGATAAAGTTGAGACGGTTTGAATTATGACATATGAATGGAAGAATTTATTTCCATGACATGTTTAAAATCTTTATTATTAAATATAGATAGATGTCAGGGAGAAATGTTATAATTATAATATCTTTTCATCTCTTCATCTTTTTGAATTGATCAATAAATTCCATCAATTTCCATCATCCATACGAATTCTCCATCATCCATTCTCATTGTCTCATTCTTTCCATTGCTTTTCAATTCACATTTCCTTCTTTCTTTATCTTTATTTTTCTTTAAAAAAAAAAAAGGCCTAGAACTTGAGGAAATATCATAATATAATTCGTTCAAATTTCACATTACACTTTTTATTTATTTATTTATTTATTGCCACATATCTATGGCGATTCCCAAGCTGATAACAAGCACGGTAGCTTGCTTTAAGGGTGGTCTCTCTACAGGCCATGCTGGCCAGAGCTTTGCCTCGCAAGCGCCGAAAGCTCGTATTGATCGCCTTTAGCCCATTTCGTATCAAGTTCAAGCGCAAGTCCTTAAGTTTTCTACGAAGGACGAACTCCTTTCTCCTCGAGAACATTGACGACATAAAGTGGACGAGGAAGGTTGGTCGTTCGAAAGAATAAGAAGAGAAAGTGCTTCCCTCCCTTTTCTTCTCGTAATTGTTTCTTGGCAGGAAAGTGACGATCCTCGTTTAATCAACGTTTCCTTAGGAAATTTGGGTTAAGTATACCGGTGCAAGGAATTTTAAATGTGGTAAATGTTTAAGAAGGGGGTCGGTTCAGGGTTATGAGAAATGGACGTATTTGTAATTGATTGAATTTTATTAGATAAAGTTATTACTTTCCTTTTTTCTTCTTCTTCAAATTACGTTTAATATACAAGAAACTATATTTTATATTTAACGTAATAATTAGAGTATGGATATTTATGCATTTATATAATATGCATAATACGAAATTGCATAAATATACATTTATATTTATATTTAAAATAAACTCATTTTCAGTACAATATTTGGATAAGTCTTTATTTATCTTTTTATAAAAATATAAATTTGCATATTCGTATTAAATTCGTTCGCAATCTAATTGTAACGTATCATTCCATTCATTCACACTTTAATCTTATAGTGGCTTAAATCCTTAAAACTGACAATATTTCGATATATCGTATTGTAAATCAAAATTTTTCTCGATCGTTATCTATTCATATTTTCTTTAACGATAAAATTTGATCGATTTCCAAATCCGTCCTTACGAAAAAAAAAAAAAAAAGAAAAAAAACGCGTATCGAAGAAAAAAATATTTGCTCACCTTTTCCGCGATATTTTTCTACGAATATTTGGCATACGCTTCATTTCCGGCGATAACTGTAATATCTGTACATGTTCTCGTGAATGCTCCTCTCGTTTCAAGTTTTTTTTTGATACGTTTCTACGTAAATATTTGCTTTCTCCGATGTTGAAAATATTTCCACTTGACTGGAAATATTTTTTAAAATACAACGCGATGAATGAAGCAAAGTACGAATTAGGTTTACTAGAACGATCGTAATTACTTCTGGAATGTATGTTTCGTTGTAACAGTATCGATTTGTTTGTTTTAGCATGAAAGATAATCTCTTTTTCAAACGTAATAAACTTTGGTTTGTCATCTTACATGTCTGAGAAGTCTAGTAACTTTTACGGTAGATTAATAAAAAAAATTATGAATTATAATATTCTTAATTCCAAAATAAAAATGTTGTGTATTCGTATGAATTTTCAAAATTTCTTCAAAATAGTCGATATACAATGAAGAAAATTTGTCAAATCATTAAAAGTGATATATATTCCCAATTTCTTTTCTAAAACATTTTCATTTATACTTGTAATTCGTTGCATCATCGTTCGTTTCAATATTTATTTTATATAAATTAATCACAAAATAAATAGGTAACATCATCAGAGGAAATGAAACATTTTCAACGCGAGAGATTGATTCATAACATAACCTCAAAATATATACTTACGTACTACTTCATTTCATCCGTCAAACGGACGAGATTTGGCCGTGATCTTTTCTAAATATAATGAAGCCAGCATGACAACCATTCCGAGTAATGTTGTTAACAGTGACTTATCCAACGTTCTGAAAATTCGTATGATTCATTTAAACCCTATTTCCATGTCTAAAGTTAGTGGCCATGCTCTATATTCGAGCATCTCGATGTTATCGTTAATATGAATCTTATTTGCCGCTTACTCACCAAAATGTTCCCATTTCATTTTCACTGAAATCATCAATGTAATTGCAAAGTTCCAAGTATTATCATATATATATATATATATGATACGCGTAATTAAGAGATTAAATAATTTAAGATAAGTAACAATTATCTTATCTTAAAAATATACGTTCCATTCGAAAGAATTCTTGAAACAGGTTTGAACGTAGCTCGAAATTGTTAGGCTTCGATGTCTTTAAAGTATTGGAAACCGATCTTACAATTACACTCTTTCATCGATCGTATAATAGGTATAATCTGATTAATCTAATATACAAGCTTTAAAAAAAAAAAAAATATCTCGATTCGTAACATTTGCTCCGAATAAGTTAAACAACTTTTCTATACAAAAATTTCTCAGAACGTCAATTTCTATTCAATCGTTTCATTATAATGAATTGATGTATAAAATCTTCGATGTACGTGGTCCCAACGATGAATTCTGAATTATCCTTGCATCATCTTCGCGTATAAAACAACATTCGTCAATTGTCTTTAATAACGGACGAAACCATCAATCTCCACCAACCACGATCTTTCACAATTGCTACATCTCGACACAGCCTTAAACATCCAACCCTTAAAAAACATTCCATCTTAATCCAAGAATTCTTCGACCTCGTTCCAAAGAAAAAGAAAAATTCTCACCAACACCATCAAGTCGACCACAAATCACACCTCCCTTATTTCGCAGACGCAACAATCGTCAAAACCTATTTTCACGCAATCTAAAAAATTCTCCACGCCCGTAGTGGTGTATTCGCAATACAGAGGCGAATCTAGGTCGCTCGCGCTAACCCATGCCCAAGGCGGTGAGCTCTCTCTCTCTCTCTCTCTCTCTCTCATTACAGGCCGTTAATTACTCCGGCGGGGCAAGAGGGCGCTTCGTGGCACGATCGAGAGAAGATATTGTTAAATTCCTTCCCTTTTCGGGCACACCGCCATTTTCCCATTCTTCTCCTTCTTCTTCTTCTTCCTTTTTCTGCTTTTCTTTTTTTCCTGTTCGTCCGATTCGATCTGTGACAATGAGGCAAAGAAAAGCGAGAGAGGAGAAAAAAAGAAGGAACCGAGCGCGTCCCCTTTGATCCAACGAGCCCGTCCACGAGAAACAACCATAAATGGCGTTGAAGTCTCGAGAGCCCAGGCGTGTTAGTTATTACGTGCAATTAGCCCGAGATAGCGCGAAGAGAGAAGGCTACCGAGCCGTGCAAGGTCTGGCTGCGGTCTGACTCTTAGCTAATCCACTGTTTATCGCCGACTTTCAACGCCGGAGACACTCGCTCGAAACAGCGGCGTTCGGTTCCCTTCGGCCTCTTCGCGCGGCTTGAGTCACTCGGCTGCTTTTGGTTGCACCTTTTAATGGCGTGTCGTTCTATCAGAAGAGAGGTAACTCGATTGTCCGACGGTGTCTTGCTTCTTGGTGATGTTTTTTTTTTTTTTTTTTTTTTTTTTTTTGAAGGGAATAACAAGGGAAATTGTGATTGTTTCGATTATTTCTTCTCGATTTTCACGGGTTATAGGGTTTTATTGAGTAAATTGTAAAGTCTCGAAGTAAAGTTTTGAAGTTTTGAAAGATATCCTTGTCTCTTATGTTATGTGGATTATGGTTTTAAGAATCTTTTTATCATTGCGAATAGTTAAATTGTTTAATTGTTGTTTAATTGGTAAATCTTTTTGGACACGTAGATAAATGTTAAACAAGAAATAAAGCATGGTTGGATTTCTTGAGAATTGTTAAATTCGTCGAAATATTGGATTCCATTAGTATTTTATTATGTTCTTGTTCAGAATTCGTTATAAACTGTAAGTCTTCGAGTATAAGAATCGATATTACCAATCAATAATAATAATAATAATAATAAACCCTCTGTGGGCTCGGGGGTAGAATAGGCCCACGGTATTTCCTGCCTGTCGTAAGAGGCGACTAAAAGGGGAAAAATTCACGAATAGTATTACAGTAATTTATTACTATAATACTAAAAGCATAGATCTCTCTTATTACAATTAAAATCGTTATTTTATAAAATAATTTTAAAACCATGTTATCATTGTAAACATTATTATTCGAACAATAATTCACCATTTTCCTTTCTATTATTAAATTTCTATAATTATTATTAAATATTTATTTAATTCTTTTAATTTATCTATTATTAAATAATACTCTATTATTAAAATTTTGAAAAAGATATTTTCAAGATATGAGTAGGATGATTCGTTGATAATAAATATTTCAATTCCGTGTTTCGTTATCTTGAAACCACAATTCTGAACCTTCGTTCGGCAAACTCTCGAGTTAAAAAAGAAAAATTAAGAAAGGGAAACCTGGTAACTATGCCCCTCGACCCCTCTCTCTCTCTCTCTCGAGGGTCCTGAAGCGGAATCGACATGGTTGCTACCTATCGTGTACAGTTCCATCTAGGTTATTCCAATAAAGTGCACTCCAGGAGCTTCTAAACGGCTTTGATTGTCGTCTCGAGGCGTGGCATGGAGGGTGCGCTGACCAGAAATCAAATCTTACAAACGTAGGTCGTGATCGTTGGCCGGATAACTGCATCCAAAAAATGTATCGATTTTCCTCGATGAAACGAATGGTTCGGCGAAGCGCGAAACGATGTAACTTTTATCGGGGATGGTGTTTTTTGGGGGGGAATGAAAGTCACTAGGGAAATGTCGGAATTGATTTTACGAGTTTCATTCGATTTTTGCCCTCTCTTTTCGATCTTTTATCGTAAATATATTGGTGGAATATTTTTTATTTTTAATTTATTTCGTTGTATTCCATGGTTTTTTCTTTTCTTAAAAAAGTTCTTAAAAAAGTTTCTGTGTTAAATGTGTTATTTTTGAATAGTTAATTAATTTATAAGGTATACAAAGGTATTAAATATAACTTTATTTTATTTTTAATTTATTTTTATCCAACTATATTTCATCATATTCTTTGACGATCTTTTTTTTATTTTAATTTTATTCTATTTTTATCTTTATTTTCGAGTCTGAACGAATAGAGTAAAGTTTTATTAATTTATAAGTCAATTGTAAGTCAATTTAATTTTAGGTGAGATAAAAATATTCTAAAGACTTAATCTTCGTCCAAGAGATATTCTTGCCGAGAAATGTTTCCTCCATTTTTCCAATTGTTATTTTTTTAAAAAGGTTTTCGATTCGAATCACGATTCCGTCGAGATGAAAAGGTGACGGGAGATAAAATGAATGGCAGTTCTCGATAAAGGGCGTGACGAGTGGCGCTCTAGGTTCGCATCATTGAAATTCATCTTTCTCGTTAATTTTCCACTCTCGTACGCGTTTTAGCATACAATGTTTCGGTTTCTGAAGAACGTGCAGATGCGGCGACCATTTATTCTTTTTCTGCCGAATTTTTTTAAGGATTGCAAACTGGTACTGAATACCGAAAGGTAAAAGTGAATTATTATAATAGAATTCAGAGGTGGCAGTCCTTTCTCTGCTTGTAATTTGCATTGAAATGTGAATTAATATGACAAACGAGTTATAATAAGCATTGAATAATTAATTACTGATAAATAAAATTAAATATCATTTAATTAACTGTTTCTGAATTGTTGCAGCGTTTAAAAATATTGATTCGTTTATAACTTTAAGGTTTTAAATATTCATAAATTATAAACATTCGATGAAGTTTTGTTATAAAAGATAATTCAAAAAAAAATAAGGAAAATAGAAGATCAGTAGGGTTGCATATTCTTGTTTCTTCTGTTTATTAGTAACTCTTTTTTGGACATGAAAACAAATGCCAATAAAGATTAAAAATATAAAATTCATCAAATATATAAAAACACATATTATTCATAGAAATAGCAAAGAAATCTATATTAAATCTTCGATTTCAAAATTAAGGTGTCCAAACGTTCAGAATAAATGACCACTCATAAAAATATTCCATAGAAATTTGAAAATCCCTATAAACTCAAAAATAAATTCAAAAATCGGAGAAATTGGTCGCGAAGAAACCGAAAATAAGTATTCATGAATATTTGCAATATTCTTCCTTATTCTTTACAAGTTTTCACATCGTGAAATTTCGACCACCCATAGAAATATTCCAAATTCGAAAATCCCTATAACTCTCCCCGGTGTCTCAACGTTTCGAATAAATTCGAAAATTGGACAAATTGGTCGCCTCAATCGAAAACAAATTTCCTCCTTTACAAGTTTGCATCCATAACTACCCATAGAAATATTCGATAAAAATTCGAAAATCCCTATAACCCTCCCCATAGAAATTCAAAAAATCCCTATAATTTTCCCCAATATCTTTCGAATAAATTCGAGAATCGGACAAATTGGTCGCCTCAACCGAAAATAAATTTCCTTGGTTTACAAGTTTGCATCCACGACTACCCATAGAAATATTTGATAAAAATTCGAAAATCCCTATAACCTTTTTCAATATCTGTCGAATAAATTCGAGAATCGGACAAATTAATCGCCTCAACCGAAAACAAGTTCCCTCAGTTTACAAGTTTGCATCCATGACCACCCATAGAAATATTCGATAGAAATTCGAAATCTCCTCGATTGAGGCGTCCCGGTGTCTGGATAAATTCGAGAATCGGACAAATTGGTCGGCTCGATGCGGAGGAGGCGGAAATAAGCGGAGTCGAAGGGAGAGAGAGGTCGTGGAGCTCTCGCGGGTAGCGCCGCGACGTATTGATTGCAGAGACGCCGGCGCCGCGACGCTGGCCTCCGCCATAAAACCTGCGCCACGGGGCGTCGGGTTTGCGGGAATTCACCTGTCCTACGCGCCGATAAACCGCCCGAGAATCGAGGATTTCCTTTCGAAAATCGATTTTTCTTTCAACGCGTTCGAGTTTTCCCTCCGTGATTCTTCGTAATTTTTGTAATTTTGTAATTTGTAATTTGTTGGTTATTTGTGTACGTAATATATTCGAGATTCGAACGTGGATTTGAACGTCTTTGTCCAGAAGTGGATTTTCACGTTTGATGTTTTTTCGTGTCTTTTTTTATTTGATAAGTTACAGGTAGTTATGATATATATATATTTTTTTTTATGTATAGTATATCGTAGATTTTGAGCATCTTTTAAGCGAAAATACAGGTAATTGAAAAGAATATGTGTTGAATATTTGATGTGTTTTTTACTTGAGAGTTTTAGAATTTTTCGAAAATTCAAATATATTTTCGAAAAAGTTGATTCTAATGAAAATAATCTTTATTTTAGAGTTTCGTCAATAATTTTTGTGAATGTTTCTTTAGTTTTTTAAGTTTGATATATTAGACGATTATAAAAAATGTTTCAAGTGCAGATATTTCTAATCTTGAAATAGAAATGGAATAAAAGTAGATTTATTCTTTAAATATATTTAAAAAAGCAGGAATATAAAAAACTGTGAGAAAGTTTAACAGTAAAAAGTTTGGAATAAATAAGAACACATGGTTTTACATTTTTAAAGAAGTTCCCCGCTCAGAAATTCCGTATAAGAAATCCCCCCTCGAAATTTTATTTATGGTCCGTCTCGCAGATGCGTGAGTGAAGAATTCGGGGAAATGAAATTTCGTTCCAACGCGCGTTTTCTAGAAACCTTTGAGCAGATTCGAACTAATAAAATATTCGTAAAATTGATAACAATAATCCATAAATAGGAAATTCCAGGGAAAGAGTAAAAGAATTTCTCGTTTATTTTAAAATTCTTCTCTACTTTTATCAAAGAAAAAGATCTTCAAAAAGATTTTTTTTTTTTTTCTTTATAAATATTTAAGTTCACATAAAGAAACGATTCCAAGAGAAATAAAAAAATTTCATGCATCTATTCGTTCGAACGATCTTTAAAATATCTATTTTTAATTAATCTTAAGTTAATTTAAAAAAAAAAAAAATATGGAAATAATAATGTATTAAGAAATTCACTTACGTTTTAATTAAAAAAAAAAACAAAAAAGTCATTAACAGTATTTTTATAAACATCGTGTTAGCAAACACTGATGAATAACAACTTTTTACGATTTTATTATCTTCGATTCTATGCAGTAACTCTATCGATGTTTTTCTTCATCGTTTAGAATTATCGGATAATTACGCAGGTATAAACGAGTAGCGTCTCGCCTTTAAAATCATTCCATTATACAATCGGCCATCTTACTAAATATTTTTTTTGCGATTTACGTCGATCGAATTAATGAAATTTGTTATTATTCATCGATCATCGCATAATTCGAGAAAATTATTTGGGGAAAAATTTCGATTTCGAATTATGATATTAAAATACGTAAGATGTATCTTTTTTCTTGAATTCAAGAATGAAATTTAAAAAAAGGAAGAAAGAAAAGGAATTATCGAGTATTTGCCGAGCAAATAAATTTTTATTTGCTTGGATTTTTATATCGATGCGAAGGTTCATGTTAACTTATCAAAGTATTCGAATGTCAGATTGCGATTTGTTTATTTTAATATGTTGTTTTGTGAACGTTAGTGGATAAATTCAATGAAAATCAATAAAAGATTAATTCTACAAAGTGTTTCAAAACACGGTGCTAATGATTTTTCTTGGAAAAAAGAATCATAATCATAAAAAAAAAAAAAAAAGAAGAAGGTACATTAAAAGAAGATTTTAATTTTTTAAAAAGAATAAAGTAAAACGAATATTTCCTGGGAATAGCGTTTAGAGTTGTTTTATTACTCGTTAAATTGAAAAAAATTATAATTTTAGAAAAACAATACAAATTTTCTAAGAACAGCAATTTCAAAACCCACTTGATATTAATTTTTAATTCTCTAAAACAAAAATAAATTTTCTTTCTGAAATATTTCATTATTTCAATTTATCCAAGAAATTGACGATTAGCCGTATTTGAAATTATTAATGAATAATTATACATTGAAAATATTCTAAATTTTTTACAACAATACATCTCTTCCATGAATACCGATCTTTAAACAATTAAATTGAATAAACATATTAATTCTAAACATATTAATTCTATTAAATTGAAATAAACAAAAATCGTTAAATTATCTTACAAAGTGATTATCGATCAACTTGAAACAATATTACAATATTCTTGCTTCGAAACTCCGTCCAGCAAAGGTATTAATCAACTTTTCCAACTCTCGCATCGTACGCATTGCGTGCTCGCATGAACAAGCCCCATTGTATGGAATCGATCGATCGGCAATCATTGAGAGGAATGCACGGACAAGTACTTGGCGATGTTTTTCGCACGATTTTTATTGCGTTGACACGGTGTTTCGCGGAAAAGTGAAGTCGAGATTCCGCGAAGTGCACCAACGTGACAAGAAATATTCCATTTTATTCGTCCACTCGCGTTTGCTTGCTTCGATAAAATAATATCGTAGTCCAGCGTTAGAAATTTCACTTGTTTTCATTATTAAATTATTCATTATTAAATTCATCCATATTTTCCAATACTACGTAATAATTCGTGTTCAATTCAAATAATGATAATAATTAAATTGGAAAAATTAAAATATTCGTAGAATAAATGTAGAATTTTAAGTTTTTTCTAGAAACTGTTCTTCTTTTTCTTCCTTTTTAATGCTCCACAATTTCTTCCTATCTTTTTACAATATTTTCCTTTTAACAGAACTATTCTTTTCTAAAAAAATCTCATATAACAAAATTTTCTTTTCCATCTCGAAATTATTTTTCACAAAATATTTCACAAATTACGTATCGTTACGCTTAAAAAAAAAAAAAAAAAAATCACAAGTCCCTTATATTAGGAAAATTATACCATTTCTGAAACACATACAATCGATAAGTACAATTTATATTTTCTCGAAACCATCCCCAATTCTCATTACGCCATTAATATTGCCTCGAGGTAATATTTTCTTCGAAACACGAGTTCACAGAGAAGGTTGGATACAAAGAATAAGAAGAAGCGAGTAGGATCGTGTTCTGCTCGCGCGATTTTTGCCGGCCGCAAAAACCGCAAGCTGGGCAGGATAACAAAAAGAAAGAGGAACGAGAAAGAAAAGGGTCGCGTGGGCGGGCCACGCCTTGGCGTTCGCACGACTTTTAATAATCGGCCCCGATTTATCAACGCGGCCCTAATTAGTAAGCAGCCACGTTTCTTTTCCAACCGTGGTGCAAATTCCACGTCCCCTTCGGGGCCTTTCCTCCTCTCCAACGACGCAAAGAAGAAGGGGGTTGCATCTTGAACAAGTGGAATATCTCTTGATAATTATAAGGGATATGGGTTGCCATCGGTTTTCAAAGTGATTGATTTTTTAGAGGGTGTTGAAAGTAAAAGTAAAGATTAAGGTTGATTGTTTAATGTAAATAAAAATTTTTCAACGCGTTTTGATTTTGTGTTCCTTCTTTTTTAATATGGAATTTTGAAGTTAAATAGAAAGAAAAAAGTAATAGTAGGTGTGGTATATTTTTCTGGAATAATATTCAAGAATTTTTCCTTCTCTCCAACGACACAAAGAAGAAGGGGGTTGCATCTTGAACAAGTGGATACGCCATTTTTTTGTTCCAACAGGATCTCTTGATAATTATAAGGGATATAGATTGCCATCGATTTTTAAAATGATTGATTTTTTACTTGATTATGTACGTTTTTTAGAGGGTATTGAAAGTAAAAGTAAAGATTAAGGTTGATTGTTTAATGTGAATAAAAATTTTTCAATGCATTTTGATTTTGTGTTCCTTCTTTTTTAATATGGAATTTTGAAGTTAAATAGAAAGAAAAAAGTAATAGTAGGTGTGGTATATTTTTCTGGAATAATATTCAAGAATTTTTCCTTCTCTCCAACGACACAAAGAAGAAGGGGGTTGCATCTTGAACAAGTGGATACGCCATTTTTTTGTTCCAACAGGAATATCTCTTGATAATTATAACGGATATGGGTTGCCATCGGTTTTCAAAGTGATTTTAGAGAGTAAAGATAAAGGTTAAGGTTGATTGTTTAATGTAAAAATTTTTCAACGCGTTTTGATTTTGTGTTCCTTCTTTTTTAATATGGAGTTAAATAGAAAATAATAGTAAATGTGGTGTATTTTTCTGGAATAATACTCAAGAATTTTTTCGTTATCTCATATAGTAATATTACCAGGTTTGACCCAATACGGAATGTTATGGGTAATGCGAATACAAACGCGGTATACGAAACGACAATATGGATTGTTATTGATAACCAAAATATTGATTTAACGGAGTCGTGTTTCGAGCGCCGAGAACGGACGTATCGTTGCTCCTCGCACAAATATTGTATTGTTTAATAAATTAATCAGTTTTGTGTTAAATAATTAGTTATAAATTAATTAATATTAGCGTGAAAAGTATGAATAAAAATATATTATGGAAAAAATTAGATGCAACATTATAATTTATATAATAATATATAGAAATTTAAAAAATTATAATGTTATATATCACTTTTTTAATTCTTTGTGAAATTTCTTCTTATTCCTTTGCATTATTTTTTATTAAACAAAATTTCTATAAGAATAATATTCGTTTCGTTTTCCAATCAAATTATGAAATAATGATATAAGCATGCAACATTCGATAAAAATTGGAGAGAATCTATAATATGAAAAACAATTTTATTATATATTTATACAGAAGAAATAACAATTCATGAAAACATAGAAGATAGAAATTTTATTTGGAGTTAAAAAATATTCAATACAATATTTAAAAAAGTAACGTGTATATCGTAAGATAAATTTTTAACAAAGTTCAAAGATCTCTTTTAGAAAACAAAGATTCGTTGAGAGACGTAACGAATATACAAGCCAGTTGAACAAACGTCGAAAACACTCGTCAGAACCGGAAGATAAGGGAAGAAAGAAATCTAGGAAAGCATCCGCCAGCTGAAAAGCTAGATATCCGTCGAGTAGACTTTTTTTTTCATCGCAGCTGCGATCAGACCGCGTTTTCTTTATCTAAAAGGTTTCGACAGTATGTGTGGAAAGACAAAAGTGCCTCTGTGTACGCTGTTCAACTGGAACAAAGATTTTTAGCAGCCTCTGCTTTCGTCTTTAATGTGCCACTCCAGGAAAAATGGGAAATAGGTTGTGGTGCTTTACCGAAATGGGACGTTAAGTAACTTTTAGGAAGAAAATGTCGAACAAAATTGTGACTGTCTCTTTGATATTTAATATATATAAAACAATATATGATAGTTTGAGAAATCTTCATTAATGGAAAAGTTTTTTGATGCCTTGATAAAATTTTCTTTGACTTTCACGCGAATACAAAATAATAATAATAAATCTGATTTACAATTATATTAATTTATAAATTCATTTTTTCGAAATTCTCGAGTCTCCATATATATATATATATATTTATATTATTCTTTTTTTAAAATTTAAAGTTTTTTGAAATTAAAGTTTTTTAAAATTCATAAATATCCAAACTCGTATTCCAATTCTCATATTTTTAAATTCTCGAGTCTCAAAAAATTCTACAAGCGCATTTCTTAAATTTCTACATTTTTCGATTTCTCATTTTTCAAAATGCTTCCCGCTTTTATCGTTTCAATCTAAATTATTTTGCGACTTCTCAAATTTCCAGATACTTCCTTAATGCCGTATAAAAGACTCTTTAATACCAATGATCCACTATCTCTGATCCCATCGAAACGACTGAGACAACGCCACGCGTAACAGTACCAAGGGGAAGGGGCACTCGGTTCTCCACCTGACCTTGAGCGCCTTTCGGTCCCACGCAAGGTACAGCAAACGCAAGAACAGGCATGATCGATGTCGTTCCGACTATTCCTCCCGAGACTTTCATTCTCTCTCCCCGGAAAAGAGGCAGCCGCTCATTTTCATGATCAAGAATCACAATCACGGAACTGTGAAGCGCGCCTCTCTCTCTCTCTCTCTCTCTCTCTTCCCACGAACCTCCACCGATCATCATGGGAAGATCGGTTGCCGGCGATAGCGATGTGAGATAGCAATCAGAATCTCGACTGCCGAGGTTCCGTCACTTTCTCCATCGTGTATATACTGTGTTAATAAATGTTGAGGACAGTTCTTTCTCTTTTTTTTTTTTTCTTGAACGAAACGATTGCGTAAGGATTTTTTGTCGAAATAATATCTCTTGAAATCAAAATCAACTTCGATGATTCTTTTTTCTTTTTTCTTTGCGTGGAAGGTGTGCGCGAAGCGAGTAAAAAAAAAAACTTTTAAAGTGGAAAAAGTAGGGTGAAGTTTGGTTAGGTTAGGTTTTAGATTACGTTATGTAAGGGGATTTTTTTTTTGTTTATTTATTTATCAAGGGGTATATATTTTTGGTCAGAATTTATTTCGAGGATTTCCATTTTATATTTCCTCTTTTTTTAATGGTCGCTTGTCTGATATTAATTTTGACAGTTTGATAATTGGAAAATAGAGTTGATGCGAATAATAGAGTGAAACGATTTTAAAGTAGAAGTGACGCGATTAATTAGATTAGATTAAAAAAATTTACAAGTAAGTTTGGTTGAAAAAGAAAGCCTCGGTCGTCAATCGATACGAAATTTGGAGGGAGAGTAAGGAAGAAAGGGTAGATCCAAAATTTTAGTTTCGGTAGTTGTTTTTTTTTTTTTTTGAAATTACTAATATATCGAATGCTGTCTATCTAGATGTTATTAATACAATCTTCGAGTAACTGATGACAACTATTTACTAGTTCTAAAAAAATTAAACATATTTATCAAATTTATCAATACAACGTTCTGTGTGAATGGGGAGGAAGGGGGATTATATTACATTAATTAGAATCTGAAAATGAGAGATTCCTTTTAAATTCCATAAGTTCAATAGAATAGAGATCTATTGCTTATTTTTTTTAAGATATATCGAAGAAATTTGGGTTATCAATAATTACCGATATTTTCTCTATATAAAAGTGATTATAAAACAATTAAGCAAGGATAGGATTTCCGATTGGCTGGTAATATTCGCAAAGGCGTCGAAGCCGCGACGAATCTTCAAATGCAATAATCGTAAAATCCTCTCCTCTTTTCCTCGAAATATTTTCCACCATCTTACATTCCCAAATATATAGCGGCTATGGTGACCATCAGAGAGAGAGAGAGAGAAGAAAAGGTCAAAATGGTCGGGTCGTTCTAAGCTCGTGGGACACTTCTCGTTTGTTGAACAACCTTTCGTACCCGTGTCGTGATGATACTTCCGCATGTCGACGTATCCATTAACATAACAACGAGCGTGGAAAACTAATCCCGCCGGGATTTAGAAGGGACTTTCCTTCATTCGCCCGGTCCCCCTATCTGACCTCGTGTCGTTTCCTCTGTGAAATGCCTTTTTCGTGCATCTACCATATTTATTATCTTCTGCACGAAATCTTCGTTGTAATTTAAACTTCTTTTAATTGAAGAAAAAGAAAAAAAAAATTTTTTTTGTTTCACAAGATTTGATGGGTGTAGCAAAGAAGTGAAAGGTTAGGTTAGAAAAGTATTGGAAAGAAATAATTTAATAATGATTTATTTTATATGATAAAAGTGAATGTAATAAAATAAAAGGATATCGATAGATATAAAAGGAATAATGAAAGAGAGAGAGAGAGAGAGAGAAAATGGAGGCAGGAGAGGCAGTTAACCCGTTCACCACCCACGCATATATATATATATATAAGCGTCGAATTAATTCCTGAATTTTTCTCCAGGTCGTTTCACCTTACCCGCAGAATTATTCCACTTCGCTTTGCTTCTCTCCCGACTTCCGGTATAAAGTGCGCGATTTGTTCTCCACGTTTCCTTTCTTACTGCACAGCGCAAGAATATAACGCAATAGAAGTATCATTTTTCGGTGTATATATTGTATTATAGAACGTATCGTGAATTATTTTAAGTGTTTTTTTTTTTATTTAAAGAATGTAGAATGTTGCTTCGATTTTAATATTTTAATTTTAAAATAGATCGGTTGAATAGAGGGACACGCGAATTCTTTGTATTGCAAATGAAAAATTTGAATTTGAATTTAATTATTTTATCAAAATCGTAATGTTATTACTTTTAATTACGTATAATTTCATTGAAATTATTTATCGTGAAAATTAATCTAGAGTTGCAAATTATTGATAATATGATATATTCAAAGTTATTAAATAGGCTATAAAAAAGAAAAAATTATAACGCGTATTTATAACTTGTAAATATCTTGATAAATATCTAATAAACGATATTCTATAATTTTTATAGAAAATTTTCATCCAAATATCAATTTGTTCAGAGTTTTTAATATCTAGGGTACCCTAGGATTCGATTTAGGGTTAAACTGCTCGCGGCCATTTTCTCGTTCGATTCGATAAATTTTCCATTTGCGTCACTGTTCCAGGGAAAGTCGATTGAACGGGTCGACAAAAAAAGAAAAAACGATTTCGCAAGAAAACGGAAGGTTGAAATCGATCCGTAATGGCTGGATAATTCCTCGTATCACGAGTAATTACCGTTTACGCGATCTCATGATGTTGTTACGATAACAACGCGAGTCGTCCATTTTTCATTAACTATCGGTGTACGAAGCTGGAAGCTGTCAATGTCAGTCATCTTGACTTGAGCTTTCTGAAAATTGAAAAAAACTGATACACGTCTTTGGAGGAAGAAGCACGTCGAGGGAAAAAAGATAAAAGAGTAAGAGAGTTAATGTACGCTTGTCAGAATTTCCCTCGGTGGCCAAGAAAGGAAGTAAAAAAAATGTTACGCGTAGTCTTTAATCTGTTCGCATTTCAAAGTTATATTATGCTTCATTCTAACTTGAATGACAGATAGATTTTTTTTTGACGAGTGATTATGATTAGCTCTCTCTTGCAAAAATTTTTTCTGTTTAGTCATAGAATATAGAGAATAAAAAATATAATTTCTTAAATATATTGCACTTTTTATTATTTACATTCTCTTCTTGTAGTATCATTACATTATTATTAGTAAAAAAAAATAAAAAATATTTTAATTTAATTAATATCCAAAATAAAAGTAGATTACGAATAGCAGCAGATTAATTTGAATTACATTAATTTAACAATATTATCAATTTATTGATTTCAATTTTTATTAATATTTAAAAATCCAGCTATAAAAATATAAAAATATATTCGTTATTCATATTTTTTTCATTTATCTAGATATAATTAAAATATTTCCAACATAAAATTCTCAATATTATTTTTTAATATCGTTAATTATCTTCGTGTATCGCATCTATGATGACCAGTCTTGCCAACTAACTAAGCTTTTCCTATGAACCTTTCTAAACGATTGCATCGATAACAAACCGTGTTCCGTATCGTTAGGTTAGGTTCTATTACGTAAGCCGTAGCGGCCTTGCATTATAGCATCATAACCATTCATCCTGTCCGCTCACCTGCAATGCGCCATACTATTTGTTCCGAGCGATACGTGAGCCACATTGTACCGTCTAAATTCTGGAAACTATTACTTCATTCTTAATGACTCTTCAATAATATCTAGGAATTTATTTAGGAATTTTTTTTTTTAGATACCTAGTTATTAAATTATATCATGTTAGCATAATAAATGTTAATAGATCACTAGAAATTTAGGGATATTACTAAAATTTATTTAATAATATTTAACAGAGTTTAGGAAGTTTAATTTATAAATTTTACACATGATTTTTTATTATATTTTGTTTCCTTTTCACTTAATTATCAAAATAAACGAATAATGATTATTTATTAATAATTGATTATTAATAATACTTTTAAAAATCAAGAATCACTGTTCTCTTTATTTTTTATTCTATCCACAAGTTGTTTTGAACGAATGTATCTAAATGGAAAACATATAGCCTAGAAAGTTACTGAGTCGTAGACAATCGATGTGTCGCAAAAGCAAATCAGAAAATGTCGGCAATACGAGCGATGTTACTGAAATCGATCCACTCGTCCGAACGAAATTCATCAAGCCAATGAATCTTCGCTTGAGAATTGTTTCCAAATCTAAGCCATGATTAACTGCTATTTAAACTACAGTTTGTTTCCAAATCTGGGTATAATTAACTACTATTAACCACACAATATCAATCACCAATGATGTGGTAATAATGCTGTAAAACTTCGATAGAATTGTTCAGAAATATGTACGAATCCCGATAGATGATGGATTTGCATAATTCAATAATCACTATGGGGTGAGCACATCCTGTCTTTGAAACGTCGAAGCAGATCCGCGTGAAATAAAATATTTGGAACAGAAGAAACGATGTGACGCAAAGCGACCACGTCAACAGGAACACCATGTACGCTCCTAGAATTCCAATCAACTGTTTGCGACAATGATTTATCGTCCATCATTTCCTTTCCCTCGATTATTGTATCTCACTTTCATATATTTCTCGTTTCAACAATGACTCTTCCTGTTTTATACACGTACATAGTTAATTATACAATTGTTATTCGTTATATATTTCTGAATTCTTCTTTTTGAACATATTCTGTGGAGAGGATGCAATGATGATTATATGTATTTAGCGTGGAAAATTTGCACGAAAAATGAATTGGAACATCGTTTTTATCTTATATATTCTTCTTTTTATAGCACGTTTCAAAATAATTGGTTGTCAAAGGCACACCCCTTCGCTCCAATCGATGCTTCAAGCGCCATCTTTTATGGTTTAAATAGCTTGTAATTGATACTTGACATTTCTAAAGTAAATGTCGTATTTCTACAGTATTTAGAAAGTGTTCTTTATACAATGTATAAAATGATATCCAGGAATAATCTCAGAAAGTAAAAATAATAATAATAATAATAAAATTTTAAAAATCGAACTTTATTTGAATTTAAAATTAGATTTTTTAAGTTTTCCATACCTCAATGTTGATATCTTCCAACTCTACCAATTGGTTGATCATCAAATTCAACATCGTACATCACATAACCTCTTTCTTCCGATCACAAAATATCCATGTTCCATGCCAGCCTAATCGATTACTCGTTCCATTCTAGTGATATTCGTGATTGGTAAAAATTTCAGAAAATTATACCGGTACGCATTTGTGTAAAACTGGTGTAAATCATCGGCGGGGAAAAATGTTGTCATAGACAGACGGGAATAGTTAGAGAGGAGAGGTTGGTGGCGCGCTCAAGAAAGTATGCGAGCGCCACCACGTTCAGAAATCCCGAACCGTGTGGATGCAACGATCCAGCGATAAATAATTTTCACCGTTCTACTGTCAAAAGCTCGCCTGTGGGTGTTCGCACGTAAATGATATATATTTATCCCTGGCTGATTCGCCATGGCGATAACAGGAGCGTAATCAATAACGCGGGCGACTTAATACGTCGGGAGAAGAAAGTTTGGTTGCGGTTGGAATAACGGGGTCTCTCTCTCCAAGTGATTCGAGATAATTGGTTCGAGTCTTTTCTGACATTTTTTTTTTTTTTCTTCCACTGTCAGGAATTTCTTTTATCTTCGGAATCGTATATTTAGTTCGAAAATTAATGGATGAATTATTAGTAGTTCGATCTAGTAATTTTTTTTTCTAGTTATTTTTGTTTTACAAATTAGAAGAGTTTTCTTTTGTATATTTTAATAAATACGAGATTTCTATATTCGCAAATGTTTTTACGAATATTTTAGGATTTCGAATTTTAGGATTTAAGTGGATACGTGTTCAATACGATTTATGTATTTTAATTAAAAATCGTATAATTATTATCGAAAAGATAAGAAAAAGATTTTTCATAAAGCAAAATTGTTATCCAAATATGTGAATAATACGTTTTCAAGCATCATTTCCTCGAATAATAATTCAACTGTGTGTGGAAATATTTTTAGAATATAGAAGCAGGAAGTATGCGTATTGCCCGCGTCATGGCGGGTGAGAACAAAATTAACAACCGGTTAAAAGTCGATAAAATTTAAATCCTTTAGAGGGATCTCGCAGTGCCGCGAGCATATTTGACGGACGGACAGATAGGGCGCAGTATTGCTTTCACTTCGCCGCATTGAAAATCCAGAAAAATGTAGACATACCCAAAGGCGAATGGTGAAGACCATTATCCAACGGGAACTGATATCATTTTTATTTGGATTATTGTTCAAAATATTCGTTTTGTTTAGCTAATTATTGTAAAATATCGTGCATATAAATATTAGAAAGGAAGATTCTTGAATATGAAAAAAAGATATTTAAAATAATGTATTAAAACGAGAAGGTAATGTATAAAAATGTATTTAGTGCTTCCTAGATATTCTAGGGAATTTTGATTGTTAAAGGAAATTTTGTTAACTATATTTTTATTTCTTTAAAAGGCTTTATTGCTTTAATGTTTAATTACTTTCAGAGGGAAATTTGTTCTGAAATACAAGAAAATATTCAGGGAAATTCAATAGCGAAAAGATTAAATCGATTGTTTTCACAAGATATTTACTTAATCTAGTTACTTTCCAACCTTTTGTATCTCTTAACATCGCGTTTAAGATTAGAATCTAAATCTATCCTACATCGAAATACATGTTGTAAGAAAACGTGAAATATCAGTTGATCCGATTATGTTTGTAATCTAATTAGTCGAGTATTTCGAAATCTCTACGAACGATCGCTTGAAATTCCATAACAATGATTTAACACACATCTGGCGGATAGATTTTCTCATAATTGTTCGTAATAATTGTACACCAAAAAGAAAAAAAAAAAAATCTATATGTTAAATATTCCTTTTTATTTTTTTTTAAAATTCAAAATTTCAAAGAAATATTATTCTCACATATCTTTTCGTTATTCAACATTTTTTATATTTAATTTTACACGATAAAATTTTTTTTTTATAGCGTTTTAATACGAGTTTTTCTATATTCATTTAACTTAATCCATCCGTGTAATAGATATTTAAAAAGGTAAAAATTGTTAAATAATTTTTAAATATCTTTCCCCAAATACATTTTTAATAACACGTTGCTATTTTTTTTTTATATTTCAGGTTCGTGATTTGGTGGAAAGGTGCACATGCCCCACTCAATTCCCAATGATTCGCGTTTCCGAAGGGAAATATCGAATCGGAGACACGAAGGTGTTGATTTTTGTACGAATCCTTCGAAGCCACGTTATGGTTCGAGTAGGTGGAGGTTGGGACACCCTTAGCCATTATTTGGACAAACACGATCCATGTCGATGCAGAACTTGTAAGTGAATCTTTCAATATTTCGCGCAGAATCTCTTCTCTTTATTTATTTATTTTTTTTTTCTCGTATTTTTTTTTTCTTTCTTTTTTTTTTTTTTTTTTCTTTTTTTCTGATGTCGCTAATCGTGAAACATATAAAAAAATATGGGACATCGGTGACAGTTTAAACAAGCATGAGCTCATTGTCGTCGAAAATAAAGATGATGATCGGAGATTTTATTACGAGTTTGTTAAAGATGGACCGTTCTTTCCTTATTTTTTTTTTTTTTTTGTGGTTGGAAATTTACGAATTGTCAGATTTGTATTTGTTTTGGAAATAAAAAAATATGATGATTCAAGGAGTTTCTTTTTTTTTTTTTCGTCGAAAATAAATAGTAAGATTGATGATTTAATAAGCCTTTAATTTTAAATTAACGATAAATGGCAAATATTTATGTTTCTACGAATGTAAGATGTTTCTTTTATTAACTTATAATTTTAATTTAATTTTATAAAGAACTTATTTTTTCGTAATTGAGTATAGTTTCTTTTCCAATTGAAATTTTTATTAAATATTTCTTTGAGTGTTTCTTACAATATTTTTATATTTCATCTTAATATCCAAGATTGCAGTCCTCTCAATCATCTTTTTTATTATAAAATATATCCCATGAATCTCTTCATTACATCACAGATTAAATCCTTTCGACCTAAATCACCACAAAAGAACAAAATAACAAAAAAAGAAGTACTTCTATTCATTTTCCAATTCATTCTTATCCCTCAACACGATTAAAACACATTCAATTTTTATTTATAAACGTTTTAATCCTTTTCGTCTCCGTGCATTGAAGTCGACTTGCTTGCAGATATCTATTATAGCAGTAAATGACGTTCCAATCCTTTAACGACTATCTAGCAAAAACCAGACGAAAAACGGGTATCGTGACCAATTGTGCAATCAGGATGCATAACCTTGCACGCGTGATCGCAAATATCTCTTTATTTCTTTTTCTATTTTTATAATTTTTTCTTTTTTTTTTTTTTCTTTTTTTGCAGCACATCGCTCGATGATCTCAGCAAAATTGATTCAAAAGGCTGGAGGGTCGTTCGACCTTGGCAGCGCGCAGGTACATTACGAAAGGTGAGTAATTTTCTTCTTCTAAGGTGTCATTTGCCTGTCTGCAGTCATTCGTTCCAAAGATTTTCTACCGTTTCCTCGATAAAAGATTATGCACCAGAGATTATGTTTGTAACGTTGTTAGAATGCTCTGAGAAGAATCCTGGATTCAAGGGTGCAACTAAAGACATATATTTTGTTTTTTTGTTACTTAGTAACTTTAAATTAACTTCAAGACATTTGTAAGAAATTTTAAAAGAGCGAAGAAAATCTCTCTTCGTCATTTTTGATTTTTAAAAGTTTTTTTCAAAACTTTAAATCTTCATTCCATTGAACAGATTATTTATATTTTAATATATTGAATTGATATTGGCCCTTTTATGTCGACTGATCCTTCTATTCCATTAAAATCTAATATTTCTAATACAACTTCCTGCCAATATCTCAATCAACTAAAGACATGTATTTTGTTTTTTTGTTACTTAGTAACTTCAAATTAACTTCAAATTAACTTCAAAACATTTGTAAGAAATTTTAAAAGAACGAAGAAAATCTCTCTTCATCATTTTTGATTTTTAAAAGTTTTTTTCAAAAATCTTTTAAATCTTCATTCCATTGAGATT
The DNA here is from genome assembly GCF_014066325.1 of Apis laboriosa. Taxonomy (NCBI): domain Eukaryota; kingdom Metazoa; phylum Arthropoda; class Insecta; order Hymenoptera; family Apidae; genus Apis; species Apis laboriosa. Next base: position 70,899 of record NW_025223582.1, read on the forward strand.
ATTTATATTTTAATATATTGAATTGATATTGGTCCTTTTATGTCAACTGATCCTTCTATTCCATTAAAATCTAATATTTCTAATACAACTTCCTGCCAATATCTCAATCAACTAAAGACATGTATTTTGTTTTTTTGTTACTTAGTAACTTCAAATTAACTTCAAAACATTTGTAAGAAATTTTAAAAGAGCGAAGAAAATCTCTCTTCATCATTTTTGATTTTTAAAAGTTTTTTTCAAAACTTTATTCCATTGAATAGATTATTTATATTTTAATATATTGAATTGATATTGGCCCTTTTGTGTCGACTGATCCTTTTATTCCATTAAAATCTAATATTTCTAATATTTCAACTTCCTGCCAATATCTCAATTTAAATGACTAACATTCAAAGTAAATATACCAAATTAACAATTCAATCAACGTATTAAAGCTATTTTATAATAGAAGGATAGGCAAGATATGCATTGAAGGGCAAAAAGAGCGTGTTTCCTATTTTTCAAAAGCCCGTTCATAATAGCTAATTAAAATTAAAAAAAAAACAAACAAATAAACAAACAAAAAACTCTGAATGTATAAATTTGAATATACATCAAAAGAAAAAAAAATATTTCTAATATTTCAACTTTCTGCCAATATCTCAATTTAAACTGACTAACATTCAAAGTAGAAATATACCAAATTAACAATTCAATCAAAGCTATTTTATTAAAGCTATTTTATAATAGAAGGATAGGCAAGATATGCATTGAAGGGCAAAAAGAGCATGTTTCCTATTTTTCAAAAGCCCATTCATAATACCTAATTAAAATTAAAAAAAAGAACAAACAAACAAACAAACAAAAAACTCTGAATGTATAAATTTGAATATACATCAAAAAAAAAAAAAAAAAAGTGCAGAATGTCCTCCAGCTCGCATAGTTGCCTGCCCCCACAACCCGTTAGAGAAAAATCCGGTTGCTGATCCGCAGATCACCCCCTAGAACTCGACGGAGTTCGGCGTCGAGCGTCGGTTCGTGCGCGGGCACGATGCAGAATCAGCAATCGGCACACGCGGCCAAAGGCGTTTCCAGCAATCGGTCCCGATCGCCCACGCCCCACCATCTCGGCGGCAATAAGCAGCAACAAACGACGACGAGCGGCGACGAGCAACGAAAGATGAATCGATCGAGAAGCCCAACGCCACAGAGGAAGTTCCTGGGCAGCCCCGTTCACCAGTCAGACTTTGGGAAGCAACGATCGAGATCCCCGACACCGAAGGCTCAACTGAGGTCCAGCAGTCCGACGACCAAATTGGACGGCGCAAAGGGTGGATCTGCGGTGGATTCGGCTGGTAGAAGCCTGTACGAAGAGGCTCGTTCACCGACCCATCATGGAAGGCAGCATCAGGAAGCAAAGGTTGGTAAATGAAGAGATAGAGGTTTGGTAATTTTGAGGTATTATGGGTAGCAAGAGGTTAGGATTATTTATGGATGTGTATCAAGGATTAAGGATTTAACAGATAAGGTCAAAGTTAGAGGATGGGTTAGGTTAAGAGATTGTGAATAGGTGAATAAAGAATTGAAGAGAAATGATTTTGTTGAGAAAAATACTTTCACTTTGTAATTTTTCCTTCGTAGAAGAGATAAATCCATATTATCTTTTTTATTCGGTAAATTCAGAAAATGAACGTTACAACTTTAAAAAACAAGTATTTTATATAATGAACCAATTACGTATCTTTCTCGAGGAATGATAAACTTGTTCCTCGAGAGGTTAATTCAAAAAATTGTCAGAACAGAAACTAGACATTTTTTCCCCCAATTTTCTCCCTAGGATGCGAAGAAGGATCTCCATCAAGAAATCCGCACTAAAGTCCCCCTGACGGAGGAATTCACGAGACGATACGTTGTCGATGGCGGCGTGGCACGGAGGGCAGTGGAGAAAGACGACACGCCGAAATACGAGCCGACGATTTACAATTACAAGTGTCGCGAGGACTCGAGCAGCCGTAGTCCGACCCCTAGTCCACCAGCAATCAAGGAGGAGCCGGTATTGGAGAACTTCAGCAAAGACGTAACGGGGAACGTACATTACACCAAGTCGCCGCACGACGGAGAGCACTCGGATAATTGCAGCGAGGTGTCCGACGAAGGTTATAGAAGCTTAGGAGCAGTCCAGCCGACTAGTGGAAACGGAAATTCCGGGACTTGCACGCAAGGATCGCCCACGGTTGCCGATTGTCAAAGTAAGCAAGATATCCTCGTTTCGTTTCTCCTATTCTCGAGTCGAAAAGTTTCTCGTCGCTCGGTCGCGTTATTTCGCGGGTTGGGATTTATGGGCTGTCAGGGCTGCGTGGGTTGGCACGCCTGTTACGCGAATACCGTGTTGTAATACCGTGTTGGCCGGGTCGAGGTTGCGAATGGAAATTCGTGAATGGCGAAAGTTTTTGGGGGAACGTGTGTTGGTGTTGTTTTCGATTGTTAGAATCGTTTAAGGTTAGGATTTCAACCGGTTTTCAAAGTTGATAATTACTTTGACGGATGATCCCCTGTGATTATTAAAGGAGATTAAAGGAGTTAGTTAAAGGGGATTAGAGTGGTTATGTAAATCGATCCAAATCTTCTTAAAGTATCGTTGAAAACTTTTTTATGAATTCGTGTCATAAGAAATGTCATTAGAAATGAATAAGGTCTTTTCTAATTCTGTTCAGGAGAAAATGACGAAAGTTAAGTGACGTGAATACGTATATCCCTGTAAAGAACATGTAATTAGTATAATAAGATATTCTTCAGTTGTCATATCGTTTGATTTGAAATTTTGTTAAGATCATTATTTATTTATTTTTATTAAAATTTTTCTTAAATAAATAAATAATTATTGATAATTCGTAAAATTAGATTAGAGCATAAAATTCTAATATCTAATTTAGTTTATTCCGTAAAAATTCTTTTCCAATACAAATGACAAACCATTAAATAGAAAGATAAAAGGAAGAATGAGGATATTGGTTAAATAGACTCTTAGCATATAGGCCGTTTCATAACTGTAAGTCGAGTGAAATCGTCGAACGATCGCGATAATCGCATCCCGCTGCGAAGAAAACGCATGATTCTCGTGTGGCTTTTCGATCAAAGCGAGTCATTCAGTTTAATATGAACGTATCAAGGATGAACGAACAAAACGAACTATTGTACAAGTACGTATCCTCTTGCGTTTCAAACTTTCTCGAGCTCTCCATATTTTTCTTATTTCCCTCCTTTCTTCGTTTACTTATTTTCTTTCTTTCTTAATAAAATGATTTACACATTTATCGTTAACATTTTTCTTAAACGTTTCTTTTTAACTTTCCATTTCAAATTTTAACAAACGTAAGTCGATCACTCATTTATTGTATTTAGAGATTCTACAAATTAATAATATTCGTGGAACGAGTGTTTATCTGGTAACTTTATTATCTGAGATTGTCAAGCCTGGTAACAAGAAATTTAATTCGCTATCCCACTCTTTAGATTCTTTTGTACAGTGTACAGAATTGCCTTGTTTTTATCGTGTTTTGTTTCGAACATTCGAAACGTATATATGTTGTATAGTATTTCCTTCAATCAAAAATTTTAATTCGAGAAAAAAATCATCTAAAATATTAAGAAAAAATTATATTAAGAAAAAAATTACAAAATAACTGACTCGTGCATATTCTTTGAATATATCTTTCACTCCTTTTTTTACATCCTTTCACCGCTGAAAAATTTCTTAAATTCAAAAGAAAATATATTAAAAAATAATTTCCTTCGTTTAAACGAAACAATATAGTTACAAAAAAAAAAAAAAAAAAAAGAAAGAAATATAAATCATCGCATACTTTCGTTCGAATTGCTTCTCTTTAGAAAGAAAGAAAAATTAAATTTTCAAACGCAAATAAAGAGAAATAGGCATTGGTGCGCGGAAACCGTTGTCCCGGTTGAACACAGAAAGATGTGGAGTACGTGTCAAGTGCGTGAATCACGGTATTCGAGGCAAAACGTTATCGAGGATCGACCGTTGGCGATTGTTCCGTGGACAGGTTGCTGTTGAAGATCGCCCACGCTACACGCACACAGATATCCCTTTCTTCGCGTAATCCTTCACAGCCGGTTAAATGTCAGGTTGTAAGCGTACACGTGTGTACATGTAGATTGAATATTAATGAGCTACAAGGTGGTCCAAAATGTATTGGACCATGGTGTATAATAAAATACGAAGAGGAGCTCTCGATTACGTTATATTATATACGTTTTATTATGCGTTTTATTTATGTTAGGGGTATGACGTAAGTGGAGCTACCGTGATCCACTTCTAAATAATGATTCGATTTCCTTTTTCGTTTCGACCGTGGGAGGAAGGTGATTTTGAAAAAGGAAGTATCTATGTCTATGGAAGATTGGGAATTGTATTCGAACGATAGTTGGTATTTAAATATTGCAATTTCTAATTAGATTGGAATTTTTTTTTTAAATTTTAACAATCTTATTAAGGACGCGACAATGCGTGAAAAGTAAAGCAATGGAGAATCGCGAAATTTTTGAATTAGAATTGCATAGAAGTACAGTGTTTGAGAGTATTAAATTTTAACTTTAATGCATTTTATTATTAGAAAATATACGAGAATCTTACGTTTTCCTTTGAAAATCAAAGTTATTGTAGTTAAAATTATTTCAATCATTATATTATTGAGCAGGAAAACGCACATTCTTTCGATTTATATTTTCAATTTTCCAAATTGTTAGTCGTTGAATCTATTTTCTATTATAATATATCAATTCAAACTGCTTTCAACGACAACATTTACTTCTCAATTTATTTTTCGAGAGGAATAGTATTATCGAGAAATTATGCCGATTATCTTGGAACACGTCCAGATCGTATAAAATATTTCCCTTGAAATAATATTGTTGTAAAAATTGTTTTTGGCAATGTATTAAAAATGCTTTCCACGACTCTTTTGAATCCTCGCGTTTATTATTATTATCTCTAATTGGTAAACTTCCACTAATAACTTTTTTTTACCCTCTATAAAATCAGAATGTAATCGTTCTCTGCGTAAGAAACGTATACGTCAATGGTTTCATCTGTTATTACTGAAATTGTGCAATACCTACGATTAAAATTGAGCGCCAATGTCGTAAAAGGATATCGCGAAGATAAGAAAGTGGGGAATAAAATTTTCATTTTCAGGAGGAAGCAAGAATTAAAAAGTTAAATTAAATTAGAAAAATTAATTTTTCTTAAAAATCTACAACAAGATAAATTTTCTCTGAATCACTGAATTAAAAAGTATTTAATATTCGAGAAAAATTGACTGTAAAATAATTATGAATGAAATTTTCATTAACGTAATTATTTTTATTATAACATATCAAAATACATATAAAACGAGATTAATTAACAAAAATAGCGCAAAACTTATCCCTTCTTCTTCACTTAGCAGAAAGCAAAGAATGTGACATAAAGAAGTCGGACGCGATAATCTCGATCGATAAATTGGGCCAACATTGCCCACGCAGCGTTCTCGTCGAATCCTAAATCTCGTCGAAACCGAGAGCTCGAGCTCGCATGAATAAACAAACCGGTGACATTTACGCGGGATCGCATGCGGAAGTCATAGTTACGCAATCGCCGATTCATAAACCATTCAATCGAATTACAACGTTAAAAAACGCGAATATTATTAAGAAAATGTGATAATATCCCTTTAAATACCCTCCCTTCCTCTCCCCTTATAAATCAAATAGATGCCTCTGAAACGAAAGATGGACGGTTGATTCATTTCGTTCCATCCCCTGTTGCAGAGCAACCCTCGAAGCCAGAGGCAGAGGAGAGGTCGTGCGTGGAGACGGAGAGCATCGAGACGGGCCTGCGCAAGATCCGGATAGGCCCACCGAGCCCTCTTCGAGCCTCCCCCTCTCGAAGCGTGGCCTCCTCCTCCGGAGACCGTACCCCCCGCGCCAACTCGATCGTCCGTGAAAACAGCAACGTTTCGAGAGGCTCGTCCGGAAGCAGAACGCCCAGGGACAGCAACTCGAGCCCGGAGGGAAGTCCCTTGAAACGTGGCACGATAAGGAACAGTTTACGCAAGCCGCCGACGGGAAGTCTGAGCAAGGCATCGGCGGTGATGGGCGGCAAAAGCTGTCAGGGTCCGGTGAGCGGTAGCAACACGTGGAACGGTAGACAGGCAAGGCAGAGGCCCAGCATCCAATCCGACACTTTCCTCAACCCCCATGGTCCATCGGCCAACAATTGTGCAACGACGACGACGACGACGACGGCAACGACGACGACGACCCCCAACTTCAGCAGGAGGAGCCCGGCCAGGCAGAGCCTGCCCAGGCAAAGTTCGAACGGTGGTGGTGTGCAGTACGACAGGAACGGGAGAAGGATGAAAACCGCTCCAACAGGGTCCCTCCAATCCTCGCCCACCAAGGTGGCCAACCCCCTTCTCGAGCAGATCCTTCAGAAAGTGGGCCATTTGCAGGACGAGCGCGAGGTGGTTCAGAAGCTTCAGGATCTGTTGAGGGATTATCAGGCTCACGGCTCCGGGGAGGGAGTGGCGAACATGGAGTTCACCAGGGCGTGGATCGATGGTAACGGGACCGTGGCGTTGCCCCAGGACAATCAGATGACGGCCAGTCCAAGGAAGGATCCCAAGTCGGTGTCGGAGAGGGGAGGTTTCTCCAGGATACCGGCCCCCGTTTACAAGAGGCCTATGTCCGTCGCGTCCGACAGCGTGTGAAGTATCTCTCGCAGCTGTCGAACAACGTCTAGGGGACGGTGTAGATGATGATGATGATGATGACGAGGATGAGGATGAGGATGATGGCGACGATGATGAAGCTGGTTCGAAGCGTGTCCTCGAGGTCATCGGGCTCCTCGATCGCGGGCCAGGACTCGTGACGCCCTCGATTTAACGAGATGTTTGTGCCGATTGCGACGCGATCGTGGATACGTGGAACTGCGCGCGAGTAGAGATAGAAGAAGGGCGATCCGAGGGTGTTTCAAGTTGGAGTGTGGGGATTAAGATGGTTTCGTTTTTTTTTTTTTTTTTTTTTTTAAATGTTCGAGGTTATTTTCATGGGTAATGTTCGGCTTGGAAAAGCCTGTTTCGATACGCGACTCGAGAAAAGAAGAGTTATCATTTTCTCGTTATTACTTTATCCACGGACGGACGATCTCTGTCGATGGAAAATTTAATCTTATCTTAAGACGCTAAACTCACGGTTATTATATTTTTCTATCTTTTCTAAGATAGATTACTTGGCTTTCGAAGCGATATTACCTATGGGGATAACCCGATAGTTTTGGGAAAAACTATGTGTATTTTTGATGGTGCTTGGAAGATTTCTTTTCTCTTAAAACTATCTCCGATGTATATAACAACACTGTGATTGAAAATTTTGTTCTCATCTAAGGAGGAATAGAAATCATCTTATTTTTTTTTCTCTCTTTCTTTCTTTCTTTCTTTCTTTCTTTCTTTCTTTCGCGAATTTCGTAAAAATTCTCGGACGTTTTTTCTTAAAAAAAAGAAAGAAAAGAGCAACGGTTCCACATTTCCGCGCGATGGCGGATCGAAGGCGTCCGATTAGAGGCGAAGCTTAACGGGCCTTAACGGTACGAGGTCGATCGGTTAGCTCGTAGGAGTCGCGTGTATATCGGGGTGGTGCTCGGATGGTGCTGAACGTGAGATGACGTTCGTGATGCAAATAAGATTATAAGATGACCGAAAAAAGAAAAAAAAAGAAAAAAAAAGGAAAAAAACAAAAATAAAAAAAAATTAACAAAAGGGAAAAGAGGGAAAAAGAAAAACGTGGAGAGAAGGAGGACAAAGGAGGCGAGAAGAGGACAACGAGAGAGATAGGTAGGTATAGGTAGGTAGATAAGTGGAAAAATTCGTCTCGTCGACGATTAACAACAATTTCGATCGATGAACAGAGAGCGGGTTTCGAGCGAGCAATTAGCCTGGTGTGCGTTAATGGCTTCCCGATCGATTTGCTTCCAGTCAATTGCATCCCCGGCTGACGGCTCGTCGATTGATCCAAGACGAGAGATTACACCTTGGTCACAAACGACAAGCGATCTCTCTTCTTTGTCGTGATATTTCCCCCCCTCTCCTCTCTCTCTCTCTCTCTCTTTTTTTCTCGTACATTGTAATCGATAACTCGTCGTTTTTTCTTTTTCTTTTCTTTTTTTTCTTTTTTTATTGGATTCTTTTATCGCGACGAAACGAAATAATTTAGGATTCCGTGACTCGAGAAATATTGGAAAAGGTTTAAAGAAGATTACGAGAGAAGAGGAGAACGAAAATACGACGAATCGTTCGAAATGTAAACTTAAAAAGAAAAAGAAAGAAAAAAAAAAAAGGGAAGAACTAATCGATAATGAGTTATGTCACGACAAAATGGAACAATCGCGATCAATGATCTTGTGATCATTTTTCTCAGCTTAACGCATATCGACGAGTGTAAATCTCGATTTCTCGACGATTCATTGAGAAGAGATCTCGGCCAGAATTTCTACGTTCGATCGTTCACCACGGCCGTGCGAGGCCGTGCGAAAAAATTATTTATTTATATAGTCTATCGGTTGTATTTATTGAAGACGGTTTATTTGCGCGTTGCAAGTTCGCTTGAGGGAGTACAGGATAAACGAAGACGAAGAATAGAAAAAAAGAGGCGGTGCGGAAGTGGTGAGAAGGATTTGTTTCGCAGGAAAAATCAAATTAACCCCACCCCCCCCAAAAAAAAAAAAAAGAAAAAAGAACAGACTGCATCGATGTAGATAGCGACGATATAGTTGAACGAAACGCCATTCCAATGTTTCACTGTTTTTTATACCAAGCGCGAGCGTAGCGGCATTTTGTATCAAGTGTCTTGAGGGGAGGATGGAATTCGTGCGGGACGTGTTCTTGGTTTCGTTAGAAGATAGAAAAATGATAATCTACCAGGGGGGAAGGGGAATATTTTGCATAGAAATCGTAGATAGTAAGTAAGGTGCAAAATTAATGAAATTAATGTAATTAAGTTTTACGTATTGCTCAATAAAATAGCGAGTGAGGTTTGAGCGAAGAGGAGGAGGACACTTGATGCGAATTCAAATGGAAGATGGTCGAAGTAATTTGGATTACGTTCAATTTTTCAATAAGAAAAACTCATTTTGCGAGGAGAGAATGAAGGTAGAATTGATTCAAGAATTTTTGTGGACTTTTTTTTAAATCTCAAAAATATTTGCAAGCCTTTTAAATAATTTTCAATATTTGTAATAATATAGAATACAGGAAGAATGTACAGGTGGAATGAATATATATATATAGCGAGAAATTATCGATAAACTTTAATATCCAGCTGTCAAATGAATCAAAATCATAAAAATAGTTAAAAATATCGTAATAAGGGAAATAGTATTTCGAAAAATATTTTTGAAGCGAGACGCGCGAATGAAACGCAACAAATTCAAGATGGAGGAGGCGATGAATGTGTCGATCGAATATTTTTTTATAATTATCTAGTGAAATTGTGTCCATACATCGGCCTAAAATCGGCCTCTCGATATTTATCGAAGTTTCTTCGAACGAGTACGTCCCGCCACGGAAACCACGACACCCCATTGATTACGAATTAAGAAGTACACTTCCGGTAGGGAAGCAGAGAAGAAGTTTATTTTGTTGACCAGATGTTCGAGTAGAGATTGTAACACGAAATAATACTCGAAAAAGAAAAGAAAAGAAAAGAAAAGAAAAGAAAAAAAAAAGAATAAGAATAATGGAATTATTTTTTAGTGAAACGCGTTAGGTGCAATTTTCCGGAAATTGCTGTGGTCTCTGTAATGTTCGAACGATGCGTGGATTATTTTTCTTATTATTATTATTATTATTTTTTTTTTTTTTTTAACTATTTTCTATATCGAAAATAAGAGAATCGAAATTAATTTGTACAGAATGTTTCACATATACCGAATTATATCTTATAATTGTATATATAATTATTTTTAATTATATATGAAAAGAGGTTTTTTCTTTACATTTTCAATTAATTTATGATATTATAAAATTTTTACTCCCTCCTAGTATAATTTTACTTTATAAAAATTTTTTTTTACAGATACAAAAAGATACAAAAAAATAAAAAAATGTATATAAAAAGATTATTCGTCCAAAAAAAAAAAAATACCAATATTTCCCGTCCAAAAGTTCTCGATAAACTCGAATTCGACAAAACGCTATTTCCTTGATCGAGGAACGTCCGAACTATTCATCGTACAAAATATTTGAAAGAAGAAGAAGAAAAAGAAAAACAGAGACCACAGTTCGTTCCGGAAGATATATTAAAAAAATTGCTCGTAGATTTTCAAGTCTCGAATGTGGGGGTAAAACTCTTTCGTGTTTTTAAGCCTAAGCTTCATAACCCCAAGCAGCTGCGGTTTTGACCGCGATGATGAAAATAAAAAAAGGGAAAAAAAAAAAAAAAAAAAAACAATAACGATGATTACAAATATTAATATTATTGCAAGAACTGCAAACTATCGCTATTATTCTGATTAAGAATGATTATTATTATTATTGCGATGATTATTATTATTATTACGATTATTATTATCATCATTGCGAATGAAGATGATGATTGATTATTATGATTATTATATGCAACGTTGAGTATGTTACGTTATATCATTTTATCTACGAGAAGTTGTAAATTGAAAATTTGCATAAAAAAAAAAAAAAAAATAAAAAAATAAAAAGCTTTAACGAAAACATCGTTAAGATTCTTTCTTCAAGTAGAAACGAATCCTCGACTCGAAATCCATAAATCCAATACAATCCATAAAATTAAATCATTCCAGAATAATAATTATTTTTCGAGATATATTTTAATTAAGTATTTATAAAGTCAAACTTTACAAAAAAAAAAAAAAAAAAAAGAAAAAAAATACTTTATACGAAATACCAATATTTCTAACCAACCTAACCTAACCTAAATTAGGATCCAAGATTCCTAATTCCTTGGATCGATTATTGAATACAATAATAAATAGTGATCCAGATGTAAAATAATCCAGAACACATTCAACCATCATTTACCATCCTTGGAACTTAGTACTTTCCACCTCCAATTCCAAAGGAGTCTAAGCGCAGGTAAACCTAACCTAACCTAACCTAAATTAGCCAAGAGCAATTCCCAATTCCTTGGACCGAATATTGAATACAATAATAAATAGTGATCCAGATGTAAAATAATCCAGAACACATTCAACCATCATTTACCATCCTTGGAACTTAGTACTTTCCACCTCCAATTCCAAAGGAGTCTAAGCGCAGGTAAACGTGCGCGTAAGGCCCATTACGAGGCCCAATACACCGCAGTCATCGGCGTCCTTGCCGCATATGGCGAGACAGCTCTCGTTCTCGGACAGCAGCAGCCACCAACAATGGTCCACGACGTGGGTCTGTGCACGTGTCTATACGTGAGTCAGCACGCGGCTCCCTCTGTGTGTCTGGACCTGTCGGCTCTATGCACTGTATAATACAAGAGGATCTCGGAAGGGAGGCATTTTTAAAATGTCCGGCCGAGAGATTTATGACGGACCATGGTAGCCTCGATAATTCCATCGTGTACGCTGAAAATAATGGAGACGATTAGCAAACGTTTTGCGAGACATTGACGGTATATTTTTCTTCGGATTGGTATCTATATCGGTTAAGTAATTTGAAGTAATTTGGGGAATCTTAAAGAGTCGAGTATTGGAATATAGGGAATTTTAAATTTGAGATATGAAAAATACATAGAACATAGGAAAATTTGGGATAATCTTGATTTTAAAGTAAACTAGCTTTGAGATATTGGATATGGGAGATCTTTTATCTTGGAATATTAAAATATAAGTATATATAGTAGTAGTAATATAAGTATATATATATAAGTATAAAAAAGTATTGAGACATTTTAAGTAACTCTAAAGTATTACGATATAGGGAAATTTTAATTTTAACGTAATGAGATGAAGAAAAATTTAAACTTGGAGGAATTGGAAAATCAGAATCGATGCAATTTCGAAATAATTAAAAAAAGAAAAAAGAATTTGAAAGTAGAAACGTTCTAAATACCGTAACTAAATAATTAGATTCCAGAAGGTACTAATAATCGTTTTCCATTAATAAATAGCCACTATATACCGGCAATTATCTTACATGCGTAAAAAAGAAAAAGGCATCGTGAAAACACATTATATCTCATTCAAACTCGTCGTTTATTACGTGGTATTGCGACAAACGATATAATTTAGTTCATGCCAGTTGGTTCATACCCGCAACGACAAATTGTTTACCGGCCGTACTCGTAATTGCCGATGCAAAGTAACCGCGTAAAAGTAATGGCGGCAATTAGAAAATCCACTTAAGTCGATCTAATGATTCTCATTTAACACGTCGAACGATATCTATGTACGGTACGTCGTGGTTCATTATGTATTCGGTTTGGTATTCCTCGGGATCTCATGGAAATTGCAGCATACGTTCTCTGTACACAAATCTTAATGCGTACATGTATTTTCCAGATTCCTGAGAACGGTTGCTTGTTTAATTTATCATCGCGCAATCACGCAACGAACTAATATATCGATAGTTTAAATAGTTGATTAATCTATCCTCGATGGATATTCTTTTTACCTCGAAAGTTAATCAAATCGAAGCTAGTTAAAATCATTTTATAAAATTAAACGAACTACTGTTAACACACATTTTGCTACTTTGTTTTACCTTCAAGTTTATACTTTCAACTTTGACTCTCTTTTAAATATTTTTAAAAATTATTTTTCTATTACGAGATGTTTTAACTTTTATTAATTCACGAGATAATTGTTAAATTTTCTTCGAAATTCCTAATAAAAAAATTTCTCGAAGTCAACTCGTACGAACAAATATAAAGTCAAGTTTGATTAACCTATATAAGATTTAAAAAAAAAAAAAAAAAAGAAAAAAGACACGTTTTAAGATGGCCGTGTGATAAATGCTCGGTAGCATTCGTTTCGCAATTGAATTTATTTTCAGCGCGAGTAAAACTCGACACCCCTCTTCTTTCTCTCTCTCTCTCTCTCTCTCGTGAATTTTCATATATGAAAATCGTCGAGGCGAATTCGGCCAGTTGTAAGCGAGTGTCGTCGACGCTCTCGACAGCGTGGGAGGACTTTCACCTCTCGACCGAAACGCGTTCATTACACGAAATAAAAACGTAATACGTTGGCCATCGTTAAAATTCCGAACGTTGACAAATCGACGCGAGCGCCGCCATCAAAAAGTTTTACAAGTTTTCCTTCGTTGTGGCATTGATCAACGTTACGCGTTCTATATTGTGCCACTCTGTGGTCAATTTATATTTCAACGAAAAATTATTATTATTAGAAGGATCCATCTATCAAATAATGCAATTCGATTTTATTTTATTTTATTACGAATCGAAAGGAATTTTTCATTTTTAATCGATGGTTTCTTTTTTTTTTTTTTCTTTTATTATCGATGACAGAAAAGATATAAAATATCGTGCGCGTATTGATAGTAAGTTAAAATTCCGAACGTTGACAAATCGACGCGAGCGCCGCCATTAAAAAGTTTTACAAGTTTTTTCTTCGTTGTGGCATTGATCAACGTTATGTGTTCTATATTGTGTCACTCTGTGGTCAATTTATATTTCAACGAAAAATTATTATTATTAGAAGGATCCATCTATCAAATAATGCAATTCGATTTTATTTTATTTTATTACGAATCGAAAGGAACTTTTCATTTTTAATCGATGGTTTCTTTTTTTTTTTTTTTTCTTTTATTATCGATGACAGAAAAGATATAAAATATCGTGCGCGTGTTGATAGTAAGGTCGAGCGTAAAATTATAAGTTCAATTTGTCACGCCCACGAGGTGGACGAGCACTCTGTCCACATTACGGTATGCAAATTTCTTAATAATCTCTGGGGGAGGGGGCCGCTTCTTCGTTTTCCTCTCTCTTAAAAGCGTATCTCGGTCGAGGTGCTTGGCCTAATTGGTGAAATTCGCGGCGCAAACGTATCAAGTTTTAATAAAACGATGATGTTTAAACGAATAATCCCTGCATTAAAAGGATTTCCTAAATCTTTTAAAAATACAAGAAAGAAAGAAGAAATATCGTTAAAAGCGATTACAGTTAGGAAACCTGAATTTCGAATAAATTAAAACGTCAATGGTATTTTTTCTGGTCGAAATTTCTGGGAATTTAGGATATTACTGTATCTTATATTTCGAGTCATCATACTTAAAATCAAGTAAATTGTTATATCATTACCCTGTAATCATTCTCGAAGCAATCAATATGTCTCGAAAATTGATGACAAGAGAATGAGGGAAAATATGAAAAGATTCTATTCGAAATATAAAGAATAAGATCAAATATTGTTCAAAGGAATTAACAAAGCATTATCGTATTTCCATTGAATCATAAATACCAAAAAGGAATGTCGAGTTCGATTCAACACAGAGCCAATTAAATCCTTCGACGTTCAAATTTAACGATCGGAGGATATCACTCTCAAAAAGTCACTCATTAAATGGAACGAAATAACATGAAAAACATTGATAAACGCAATTTAATTTCGAAGCTAACGAAGCTAAAAAATCGGAATTCGAGAAAGATTTGTCGAAAATACGATTAATTTTACGGATTCGCAAGGAAATACGATATTTATGGCCACCCTTAATAACCTCGTCCCGCCCCCTGGTTGGAAGGAAAAGGCAAGCCAAAGTGGCGCAACGGATGCGATGTATCGGCCAGTTAAGGGTTAAGATGTTCACCGTTTCTCGAGTAATATCGAACGACCTCCAGCGTCTGGGATACACCGGGGCCCTTGGCGTTCTCTTCTTCTTCTCGTGGGCGGTGCGCAGGTGCCTCTGGTTCCTTTTTACAAGTGGTCCCAACCGCGTAACAACTGCCCACGCCCTTCCACCATTGAATCATTGCACGTTCGGGAACGATCGAGCTAACAGCCGGAGCTTTACGATCGAGCATCGTTCCTTGCCTCGCATCGAGTTTTATGTTCCTTTGTTTCGTTCGCCTCTCGACTCCTTGGCCGAGAGTTGGCGCGAATACCTCGCGTAGGAATGTGATTTTCATTCATAGAAACGACGGTATTAATAGGATAGGGGATAAAAATTGTGCCGTTTCGAGGAAGAAACTTATGGTTGCATCGATGAGTGGGTACGTTTGGTATGTATTATTATGTACATCGAGATATTTTTTTCTCACCAAATCTCTTTGCAATTTCGAGACGGGTTTCTTAAGATTTCTTGAACAGAGAAGAAGAAATCGAAGCGTTGGAATTTTTTTTTATGTACATGGAGATTTTGAGATTTTTTTCAGAAATTCGTAATAATACAATTTTACGAATACGCTTTCATAAATAAACAATTATACGGATACAAATAATAAAAAAAGTTTAAAACGTGTAAACGATGGAATAATCGGGAAGAGGGAGGGCAGCATATCAGCAATGCAGATGAAAGATGGTTCCACGGTCGTGACAGAGCGATAGCGTATACAGCTTACTGTGCTCTGTCGTAGGTCTTCGAGTCAAAGTCTTGATTCTTCGATGTAACGGACTTTCTTGCACCGGCGAATCGAACTTTCTCGAGGAAGTAAGGGTGGCACGATTCTTCAGCCTATTATCACGTTAAGTCGATTAACAGTAAGGTCGTTGACGTCGATTTGTCGTCAGATCGAAAATATCTTTTTCTACGTATATACCTTCCTTATACCTTGGAATTAAATTACACGGGTTTATAGTTTATACTTTAAGAGAAGATTTATCATTTTATCAAATCTTGTAAAATTAAATATATAATTTCTTTTATTCGTGTTCAATTATTTATATCTTAAATTTCAATCAATTGAGAAAGGTGTACTACGATACGATGTAAATTCTCTTTCGAGAAATCAATATTTTATTTTATTTACGATTTATAAATTTATAAATTTATATCATGTATGATTCGGTTAAAAGAAAGTCTAGCGTAATTGTAACTTTTTCTTAAAAGTAAAAGGTTTCTCTGTCTCTCTCTCTCTCTCTCTATAACTCGATGGATTAACGATCAATAAACAATGACGAAGTTGTATTTTCTAATAATCGGCGCGCAACGGAAGTGATGTCGCGTTAGAAATCACACTTGCGCCCAAAGGAGATTGTAATACTTACCTCGAAACGCCAGATGTGGTACACACACACACACACACGAGTTGAAATAGAATATCGAAATTGCATGGGATATGCAAATAATGGTGGATACACGGTGACCAGATCATGCCAATGATCATTGGGAGAACGGTACGCGAAAATTATTTCTCCCACGAATCGAACCGTGGAAAATACGAATCGTGGCTAGCTTTTATATCATAATATGTTATCGGTGTTTATTGCGAATCGAGTGCAACGAATGGATAGTAAACTCTCTCCAGATTGAGGGACAGCGAATTTTTTATTTTCTCTTCTCTATTTTTTTCTTTTTTTATTTCCAGATTACGTTGTTAGATTTCGTTAGATAGTTAGGTTAGAAATTTTATTTGGGCGATTTCGGGAAGAAATTGAAAGATTTTTAGAAACAAATTATTTCTAGGGGGGAAAAATTTATTAAGAATTAGTAATCAGTTTATCAATAGTAATATTTTCCGGATGGAAAACGAGATTCGAAGATTACGAGAAGTAATAATGTATTCCGCATGCGCAAAGTAATAATAATATATTCGTATCATTCAGCATAAAAGGATCGGTAAATGGAGAATAACAGTTATTATATGTGGACATTATTACTGTACTCCGCGTTAATCGCGGTTAATAAGTTCTTTCAGAGTCGATGCTAGTGTTAATCTCTCATCAACCACAACTGAACGACAGACGTTGTGGTACAGTTATTACAGTTTGGTGAATTTCTAGTTATTTTATGTTACAGATAGACATTTTTCCCACTTGATTGAAATATAGTATTTGATAAAAATACGTGTGACGAATATTAATCCTATTAAATCATAGAAAATTCAAAATTCATCTATTTTTAATTTAATTCTTTTTACAGAGTCGATGCTAGTGTTAATCTCTCATCAACCATAGCTGGACGACAGACGTACACTTATTACAGTTTGGTGAATTTCTAGTTGTTTTATGTTACAAATAGACATTTTTTCCAATTGATTGAAATATTTGATAAAGATAATCAGAAAATTCAAAATTCATTTGCTTTTAATTTAATTCTTTCTACAGAGTCGATGCTAATGTTATAATATCTCTCATCAACCACAGCTGGACGACAGACGTACACTTATTACAGTTTGGTGAATTTCTAGTTATTTTATGTTACAGATAGACATTTTTTCCAATTGATTGAAATATTTGATAAAGATAATCAGAAAATTCAAAATTCATTTGCTTTTAATTTAATTCTTTCTACAGAATCGATGCTAGTGTTATAATATCTCTCATCAACCACAGCTGGACGACAGACGTACATTTATTACATTTATTAGTTTGGTGAATTTCTAGTTATTTTATGTTACAGATAGACATTTTTCCCACTTGATTGAAATATTTGATAAAGATACGTGTAACGAATATTAATCCTATTAAATCATAAAAAAAATTCAAAATTCATCTGCTTTTAATTTAATTCTCAAAATTATTAATTTTTTATATATTACTTCGAGAAAAAAAATTCACTGGAAACAATTCTATCTTCTGTTGTTTGAAACAGAGGTCGTAGTTCTCCGGAGAACAGAGAGAGAGAGAGAGACTGTCAGGGTCGTCGATGACAGGCGGTAAAGGATGAGGCTCGTAGTAGGTTACGTGCTTTCCATATCGGTCGAAAGAACCGACAACCTTGGGGGTCCTTGCTCGAGTGAAGGCCTACGAAATTGCAAACAACCGGCGATGCTCGACAAGCTACTTTTCTCTTTCTCTCTCTCTCTCTCTTTCTCTCTCTCTCTCTCTCCTCCCCGCACTCATGAATTTACAATCGCTAAGAGGGCGAGCGTGTAACTCATGAATGAAAGAACCAACAGTCGCTTTATTTCTGTCAAAGAGTCGTGTATTTACTTACTAATCGTGGCTAATCGTCTTTTTGTCGATGTCACATTTTGAATAGAAAAGAAAAAAGTAAATGAGTTCTCTTTCTTCTCTTCGTCCTCTGATTGATTTATTAGGATTAAGATTCTTTCTTTCTTCTTCTTCTTTTTTTTTTTTTTTAGTGATTCCTGTCCCCTTGAAAAGGAATGGATCATCACATTGTAGAATTGAAAATAAGATTAACCGATATCAACGAGCCATAGTTTCATCAAAAAAAAAAAAAAAATTCATTTGTTAAGACTTGGTATTCGATTAATTTAATATTATACTAATATAAAGATGAATAATTTCCTTTCTTAATAGGACTATAATATTTAAGCCTTTAAACGCTCGACATGATAGAGTTCAGAAACAGAGAGATAATTTTTGATAGGTGTGAGTGAATAGGATACATACGTGCGAAGATACACACACATGCTTTAATAAAGCACACCGACTTCCGTGGTCGCGAGGTCACGACCTTCCAATTAAAACGTTGACCCGAGCTATCCACTGGCGAAAATGCAGTCGACGAGGGAAGCTGAATGGTCTGGTTTCGTGGAAAGTGTCAGCAACTCGTGGTCGCAGCATGCGATGCTAATGAGAAGTTAATGGCGCGGCCCGCGACTCTGTCTGAAAAATCTGTCTGAACGGCGTACGAGTGGCGTTAGTTCTTCAGACTAGAACAACAAGCTGGTAAAGAGGCCTTTGGTCCATTTTGAGAAAATCATCAATTCGTGCGAAACGACGACCAAATGCGACCATTTTAAAACTTTTATTCAAACCTCGGTATTTATAACTGAATTTGAATATTTAATTTCTCGATACAAACGTGTCTTTCTTTTTTTCTTTTTGCTCTGAATAATCGCAAAATATATATATATAAAGAAAAATAGAAATTCTTTATATTACTTTATATCACTTTACATTTCGTCGGATAAAATATAAGACAAGTTATATAACAATTTAAGTTAATGACAATATAGAAGAAAATTTGTTAGTTTTAAAAAGGAATGATGAAAGTATGATATAAATCAACTGTGTGATATTTTGGGGGAAAAAAATTCTCCTTCTTTCGAAAGAAGAATCAATCAAGATGAATAATTTCAAATAAAAGTTTAAAAAGGGAGAGGGATGGTTTTAATTGTACGCGATAAGTTATGATTAAAAATGTATATGGATGGACGGAGATGGATGGTTAATAATAATCGCTGTTGCACGTCGACACATACTCGCGTAACGAACCTTTATGCAGTTTTATTGATGATGCGGTAAATTGCAAGCGTCTCGAGAGAAGCTTTGAGCGTCACGCTCGCAACAAGGTTACGGAGCGAATGAAAAATGAAATTAAAAGAAAGGGGCGGAGGTTCGTTGTTCCCTTTTCGCACGGGTTTGATTTACACGTTCGCCTTCGAGCTCGTAATTCACTTAGTCTCGTCGTTTCGATTTATTTTCAATTCGCACAACCGTGTTTCAATATTCGCCTACTGATATAGACACAACCACGTTGCTTACGAAATATCAAACAGACCTAATCACCGAGTAGAAACAAACGTCCGAGCGATACGATTAACAAATATCTAATTTTACAATTTAAATTCTATTCTAAAAACTTACTTCCTTCCATATGATACAAAATTATAAACTTGAAAGATCAAATTCTTTTCATACAAGTTAAATAAATAATTAAAAAGAAAAAGGAAAAGAAGAAGAAATTCACGATATATTAAATAGTAACGAGGCAACGTTTATTCCAATGAAATTCATCGGGGCACGAATTTCTTCGGGACCGGTTGCCTGAAAATGATTAATACACCCGAGCCGTGTACCACGCGTTTCGACGATGGCGTGGAGGTAGCGAACGAGATTTCAATGAATATCGTTGGCGTAAGTTGGTGCAATTAGAATTGACAGACGGAACAATGGCGCGCGGATCGTGGTGGCACCCGTGTATGCACGCGGGTATACACATACCTTGGGATTACGGCGAGGAACCGCTAACAAACATGTTGCCGGCCCACACAGCGATCGCAATTTTTTAGGCAACAATTTCTAAGCGTATCGTAATCTGGTGACCGGGGCCGGATGTCGACATCGAAGACCCAGTTTTCTACCAGACTTCGGTGTGTGCTAATAACAGGTTCCTCGGGAGATCGTAGGAAGCTGATTCGTGCAATTTTTTTTTCAGGGAGGGAGAGAGAGAGAGAGAGAGAGGAGATCCGGAACACGGAGTGAACGTGGTTATGGATAAAGGATTGGAAATATGGTGTAAGTTGTATCGAAAGCTGGTAGGAATATCGCATGTTATAAAAGATACGCGAATATTTGATTGTTAAAGGTGTTAAGTACATAGGCCTGTTATTATTGGTCTAGCAATTTTGTTTGTTTCGAATTTTTTAATACAAGGTAGGGATTTGAGATAACGATCTAAGCTTTGCCTAACCGCGATACGATGTTAGATACGATTCGAATTTATTTTAAAATATCGTGTTAACTTTTTTCCTTTCCTTTTTTCAATCAAATCGATTTTTTAAATAATCACAGTTTAATCAATTTAATCAGTTTATCGATTTTCTTTTCCTCCCTTCGGTCAACTTTTAAAAATTGTACAATGCGAATATTGTTTTTAAAATTTATAAAATCGTACACAAAACAACTTTCTTTTTCAACTCAAGCTCCTGACAATTGGATTTAAATCACAATAATAAAATTGATCTAATTGGAGCAAGTTCTGACGGTTGGAAAAAAAAAAAAAAAAAAAAGAAGGAAAAAATTGATTCGCGCGACACGTACCGTCCGTATCGTGTTTGTTTAATTAAACGCCTGACGATATCCTTTATTATTTGCATGCACTCGATCGGGACTGTCGTGTTGCGTCGTGATTGACGCCGATGATGCATGCCGACGCGCCGTAGCATAGACACGCCTCGATTTCGTCGCGCGATATAACCTATATATATATATATATATATATATATATATATATAAATATAAAATCGTGTGCTCGAACCATAATAAATGCAAACGAGTATCGGGCGGCGGGACGACATTTCCGTTTTCATTCGGCGCGCAGACCACTTTTCTTGCACGCAAATCCATCGCGTGCAACCAGTCTCGCTTCGACAAATCACTCGGTCATGCCTGCCAACCCGTGGAAAGTGTGTACACTTGATCCAATAATTGCTTTGAACTCCGTTCCTTCCTTCGATTCGTCCTGGAGATCCGTATCTTAAATGTAATCGTGATGACATTTTTTTTTTCTCGCCGATTTGAGACTCTTTTAATTAGCTTCGTCGAAATTTCTTCCATTCAGTGATGATGGAATTTCTTATTTCGTTAATACAAATTTCAATTTTTCTATAAAAATTAGAGTAAGATATAAGAGGATATTATTTATTGATATATCCAAGATTTTTAAATGGTTATTAAAAAGATTATTTAAGAAGATAAACGAGATAGTAACGAAGAATGCTCGAGCATGCACTCAATAATAGATTAAATTACACATCTGAGAAGAAAAATTGGAAAAAAGTCATCAACTGTGTTTAATCAAAAAACGAGCGATCGTTCACCCAATAATAATAATAATAACAATAATAATAATAGAAGAAGAATATCGTCTCCGTATTTGGATCTATCCACGACCGATTCTCGTAGAGAAAATCCTGTGTCCAGCCCCGCCGACCTCATTATCATCATCAATCCGGTATGCGATGGCCGAAAGAAGCGGCGAATTCCGCTCGAGTCATGCGCGCCGCACGCGGAACAAAACGATTAAAGTTCGCCAGTCTATTTCTGCTGTCACCTCGAGGGAACAAACTCGATTAAATCGAGCTTGATCGTCATCCCGCAACGAGGCGTGCTCGGTCGTGTTGGCGCCTGCCGATCACGTATATGGCGATCGAAGGTCCTGAGCGGGAGCGAGAAGAGCCGATTCGATGACGGGCGCGCGCGAAAACCCCTCCGCGGAGGAGGCATGGGAGGAGGGAAAGAAAGAAGGGACACGCGGAAGTGTGGGACCTTGGGCCCGCCATTTCGGGACGCAGTCCTCGTGTCGATCCGTATAAAGCCACCGCCACGCTCACCTGTAGTAATCCTGCCTAGAATTAGAGTTCTCGGCGAGGGCCATTCCGATCTTTCTTAAAAAAGGAAGAGATTCGACTTGTCTCGTTTCTGCCGATGGGATTAAGGATTTGGTTAGATTTTTTGACGGAGAGAGGGATTGTAAAAGAAGGTATTTCTTAGAAAGAAATATGGCCAAAATGGTTTGTTTAATTGTCACGTATCAAGTTTTATTTGGTTGTTATTAAGGATTTTGAAATGATGGTGGTACTTTGCTCTAGAATGAATGTCGGCGCGTATTCATTCGACGATTATTGAGTCGAAATAATGGGTCAATTTGTTCGTTTTACGTTGCAATTTTTCAATCGTAAACGTGGAACTGGACGTTTCATAAGGCGCGGCGGTTACAAAATTTCGCGTTAGGTGTATCCTTCGCGCGAGAGCATAAATCTCCGGAACGATCGCTCTCGAGACGACGTCCCGTTCCTTTTTTAACCGTGAGATGCAAAAAGGATCGCGCCTTCGCCTTCCCTTCTCGTCGAACGCGTAATAAAAATTTTACGATAACTCGCTCGTTAGCGCGATTTTACGGTTCGTGAAATCGACCCGCCATGTTGAAAGGGACGCTCGTGATCCTCCAATCCGTCCTGGAGACCAATTTGTCCATCCGGTTTACGACGTGAAATTGGGAATTATTATTATTATTAACTAAATAAATAAATAAAGAAATATTAGGAAAATAATAGTAAAGAAATATAAGAAATGTTTTAATTTGCAAAAATATATATAATTTTTTATTGTAATAATTTGTTAGAATTATAAATTAACAATAAAAATCTAAAAATCATAAAATTATTAATCGTTATATTCGAAAAATCAATTTTGACACGATCGACAAGAAACGTATATTTTCGGTAACCTTCGTGGCGCGACCTTATATAAGGCAGCTCGCAAGTCAGAGTAATCATTTGTTAACGAACCTACCTGACGAATAGATCAAATCTGTAGCACTTTAACTAAATTTTTATAAGATAGAAAATAATTTTAGATTATTTATTTTTTATTAACATCTTTTTTTCATTAACATTTAATATTGTTATACATATATTACATATTATTTATTTTTTAATCAACATTTTTTTATTATTTCATTTATTTAAATATTTATTTATTCAAACATTTATTTTTTAATTTACTTATTTTTTTAATCTTTTACGTATTTCTTTATTCATTTATTTATTCTTTCACTTGTTAATTTATTTTTTAATTTTTTAATTTTTTTTTTAATTTTTTTTTATATTTTAATTTTCTTTTATTTATTCCTTTATTTTTTTATTTGTTCATTTATTTTTTAATTTATATTTTCATTTATTTATTTCATTCTTTTACTTGTTCATTTATTTTTTAATTTATGTTTTCATTTATTTATTCTTTCATTCTTTTACTTGTTCATTTATTTTTTAATTTATGATTTCATTTATTTATTCTTTCATTCTTACTTGTGCATTCTTACTCTATTTTAAAAATTTTTTTGTTTAATTTCTTTTTCATTTTTTATCATATCTTAACTTTGATATTTATTTTTCTATTAGCTTACTTTTGCTAATTTCTCTTTTCAAGTATTCATGTTGTGATTATTATTTTTAAATTAAATTGCAAATGATCAGTATTTTAAAGTTCTTTAAGTTTAAATTGAACGAAAGTATTATACGAATGCAAATAGATTTTGAACTTAGTATTAAAGTTTAGATTAAGTGAGTTTAAGATCTCATCGATGGACGATACAGAACAACGATGGACAACGATAGACGATACAGGACAACGATGGACAACGATAGACAATGGTGAGAATTTTTTAAATTTTAATTTTTTATTATAATTCATTATATTTATAAGTGATATATATAAGTAATAAATTGTAATCATTGTAATTTTTATTCTATTTTATTGTAAATAATTTTTATATTAATTCTTCTTTTATGTTTCAGATTTTTCTAACATATTTATAACTTTAACTTTATATCAATTTTTTTTATGTTATTCATGTTTTATATTTTTATTCTTTTATTTTCTAATTTATAATAATAAATTATGTTTCTGATTTGTTTAATTTGTTTTATTTTTTTGTTTAATTTTTCCTTTATTTCCTATGTTTCAGATTTTTATTTAACATTTAAATTTATTTCAATATTTTACACTTATAATATTATTTTCTATCTTTTTTTTCAGACGGGTCTCGACGCGTAGTCACCTCCTCGTGGTGAGACCTGGTAATTGATATCGATTTTCGATTAAATCATTCTTTGAGAAAATTTTCAATGTTATCTTTGAAAATTTTCCAAAGTTTAATTTTTGAAAAATCGATATCGAGCTAAGAACTACGCAGTACCTGCAACCCAGTCCAGACTCATGCGAATCCCTTTTGGGTATTTCGTCGTCTGGACTGGGCTGCAGGTACCACTTTATTAAACCCCCGCGGGGCATCGTGGGATCGTCGTGGGATCGTCGTGGGATCGTCGTGGGATGCGTGCGCCTTACATTTAAGTCTTAGTTTTTAAGTATATAATAAGTATATAATATAAGATAGATTTAAGTATATAATATAAGATAGATTTAAGTATATAATATAAGATAGGTAATGTAGATTAAAATTATTGTGAGCGCATTCCGTACAAAGATACGCTGTCTAACTTAAAACGAAATATATACATATTTTCAATCCCTTCTTTCGTCTTTAAAATCAAGTTCTTCTCGTTTTGCTTTTCGATCATCTTTTTTTACTTTCTTCTCAAATTCTCATTTTGATAGATAGATGGAAGTAAATTTTTGATCTTCGTCAAATCTAATTCGAGTCATTGTCAGCCATCGTCATGCGACAGTGGCAGAAGTTGTCGGATAGGTGCTCTACTTCCGGTGGCCAGTGGAAGGTCCGCGCTTTGATCGATTGGTACTCTTCGAGTACTCGATCAGAGTTTGGCCTTGTAGTTGACGTCGTTCTCGTAATTCGGCTCAGGTGGTCAGGGATTTATTCCTTGCTCCTTCCTGTTTGTCGTCAGAACGTAAGTCGTTCTTCTGCCAGGCCTCTGTCGTAACCTTCAACTGGTCACGACTGGTGAGTATCATCTGTTCGATGGGTTCTGTAAGTCCACTGACGTAAGTCGTGATGAAGATTGGCAATGATTCGGATTGGTCTTCCTAATTTCTTCTTTATTCTTCCTCATTTCTTCTTTATTCTTCGTTTTTTTTCCCATTTATCGATCTTCTTATTCTTATCTCTTCTTTGCATGTTTTTTTTGTTTTTGCTGGTAGTTAGGATCATTAGAAAGAGTGTCTTTAAAAATTTAATATTTAATTTTAAAAATTTAATATTTAATTTTAAAAATATTTAGTATTTGTTTTTAAGTAAGACATGCGTATCTTTGATACGGATGCTGCCGATAGAATGCATGGATCGTAGATTTTAAATTTTAGTATTAAAATTAAGCTAAATTAGTTTTAAGATCTAGATTAAGAATTTAGATTGTAAGTTATCATCGTTGGACGACGTGGGACAATATGCGACAACGTGCAAGTCTACGTGGAATTTAGTTTTTAATTTTATAATATCTACGTGATATGAGCGATATTATAATTTGTATGTATGCAATGTATGCAATGTATGTAAGAAGAAATATTGTAAAAGTCTAATATATTGTAAAGGCTTGCGTTTAGTATAAATTATTTAATTGTAAAGTTATATTATTTTATTTCGAAAGATTTGTATTCTTTCTTATGTTTCAGCTTTTTTTAAAATATATTTCTTTAGGTTTTTTCTTCTTCACAATGAAGAGTTATGAAGTTGATTGAAGTTCTTCACAATGAAACAATATAGTCTTCCTTCAAGTGGATTCCATCTCACTGGCGGCAACATTAGTTCGATTTTGTTGCAGATTATTTAATTTTTTATTTCCTTTTTTCAGTATAATTTATATTTTATTAATCTTTTTTTGTTAATAATATAATAATAATTTTTTATATATATTATTAATCTTTTAATTTGTTAATAATAATTTGTTTATTATTTGTTATTAATATTTGTTTGTTTTTTAATATTTGTTTATTTAATATTGTTTATTATTTGTTATTAATATTTGTTTGTTTTTTAATATTTGTTTATTTATATTTATATTGTTTCTTTTTAATAAATTTTTTACAGGCGGGTCTCGATATGTAGTCACCTCCTCGTGGTGAGACCTGGTAATTGGTATCGCTTTCCAAAATAATCTTTTATCGATTAAATAAAACTTTATTAAAGAAATTAAGAATAATAAAAAAGTTATATTAGAAATTACATTACCTTTGGAAAGCGATATCAAGCTAAGAACTACATGTACATATATACTCAATTCTTTATTAAATTCCTAGGTATATTCAAATATAACAATAATAATAAATCAAATTCTTTAAAATTCTTTTTTATAAAATCATACAAATATTTTTCTTTTAAATTTAATTTAATAAGAAATTAAATGATAAATAGAAACAATCAATTCTACACAAAACGAAACATTTTTTTATCTATTTATGAAAAACAGTAGTATATAAAAAATAAACTATTAAACTAATTTATCTATAATTCTTATTAAAAATAATTTTTAAAAACGTGGGGAATGAAAATAAATAACTTTAATTTAATTTTAATAAATTTTTTTCTCTAATATATATATATATATATTATATGTATGTGTATATTTATGTCTAACCTGTTCGATGTATTAATAAACAAGATTGAGGTAGTTGGAATAATTGATGCCCCGACGTTGATAAGATTAAAAGGTTAAAGAAGCATTTCATTGGGCGAGAGAACTTGCATAATGCAGTGTACGTACTTATTATTATATATGTATACATTTGCTCGTAAATATGAATAAAATATAATAACGTATCATTATTCCATAATTTAAAGAGTTTCCATTTTCCGAGTTACCTTATTAATTTAAATTGGGTATAAAGAATCACGTATATACGAGCTGTAAATAATAATTACGATAAATAACCTTTTGCCTATATCACTATTCCATTTGATGAAAAATTTTCAAAATTCGAACCTCTCAAAAATACCTATTAAAACGGTGTTATTCCATCAGAAAAATTAAATCAAGAATCGCGAGAAAAGATAGGAGGAAACGCGCAAAACGTGGACACGAATAATACGTCAGCGATACATGGAAAAACACGTTCGTAAACAGGCCCAGTCTATTTAACTCGTTGTACCGTGGCAGACAGCCATTGACGTTTTTACTTTGCTCGTTGATTTGTTATTCGCCGTGGCGTGGCGCTGCGACAAGTGGATACAGCGCGGACCGGTCTCCAACCGTGGCTTCGTGTTACCTAAAAGAAGATATTAAATCGGTCTGCTTCGTTCGGGAGTATGTTAATTAGGCGGATCGTGTGGCGGTGTAGCAACTCGCGTGCGTCACCACGCTTCTTTTTGATCTGCTTTCAGTAACTTATTGCCTCATGGTTAAGGGGGATACGCATGGAATGATGAATGCGACGCGGACACAGCTGTGCGAACACGCCGTGAGAAACGTGGAGACGGTTACGTTGTTTCGCGAGAGATCACCCCGATGAGAATTAATTTAAATGAATAAATTTTTATTCCGTTTCTGATATGTAATATAAATCTACTTTTTCGTACTTTTTGAACGCAGATACGAACGATCCATTGAAACCAGAGATACGAAAAGATACAGAGACTTATTCGGAATTATCGATCGATTTAATTTTGTTCGAATTATATATTAAAATATTTACATTATTCTTGATTAGTTTTCGCGCTCTGGCAAAACAACATTTAAATTAGTTCATTTACATTTTGATAAAGATCTAATATTTCGAAGAACGACGCAATTGAAAAAGTCAATTGGATTCAATATATAATCAAGTATGAATAAGAATTGAATGTATATTTAATGACACAAGCGCGAAGAATGAGGAAGGATGCACGCGGAATGCGAAAACTAGATCGGCTTCAATTTGCAGTTTCTCAAATTACCATCGTAATTAAATCTTAGAATCTCTATTTCTTTAATAAAAAAAAAAACTGTCGAACTACAAAATTTTCATCTTCCTCTATCCAAGAATCACGAAATACAAAAAACATTAATTTCTCCAAAATGAAGAGGATTTTAGAGAAATCATAACACAATAATACAAAGATACATGATACTCTGTACTCGAGAATTTTGAAGTGATAAAAAACTAAAAATTTAGTGCATCTTAGCCCCGCTTCGATGCTACCATCCAAGAAAGTAGAATGCAATTCGGAATGTCACTTGTTGCCGCCACTTTAATTTAGAACTTTGGTATATCGTGGAGGTTGCTATATATTAAACAGAGCTTCTTCCGGCACGGTCCATGGCGGCCAGCTGGTATGCCGAGTTCGCACTCCTTTTTGTCGTTCCCCTTTTGGCGGACGCGCATACGCCGCAGGTCGAAAGTTCGTGCGACCGTGCTCGATTATTTTCAACCCGGAACGAGCTGGCCTTTAGAATTCCTTGACGCGTCTCGTCACTCTTCTATCTTCTCTACCTCGTTCATAGAGGGCAGGATTGAGTTTATCGATTGGATCTGGACGATGTAAGACTTACCGATTAGATTTCACCAAGATTTCGAAACGTTCAAAGGAAGATAGTTATTTTTGAAAATGCGAAGATATTTTAAACTCGAATGGGCAAATTAATATAAGATAATCATCGGATAAAAATTTAAATTTTGACAAAATTTAGAAATCGAAATTTGATTTCGATAAATTTGCTTATTTCTATTCTTTTTTTTATTTTACTTATTTTATTTCTATTTTTTTAAATTTTTAAAATTGAATAATGTCGTATGGGTTTTATATATCAATTTATTTGTGACAAGAGGTAGTTACAAAATGTCAATCATAGAAGATTATTTTTGGTTAATTCTTACATGAATTCAATTTAAATTAAAATCCAGGGAAAAGAGAAACAGAATCTTGCGATTTTTTTCTTAGTAGGAGGATCAGATACAAAGCGTTTCCAACGGCGCATGCATGATCTACAACCAGATCAACCGGACGATTTGATAAATCTTCTTGTCATTTCGCGTGCCACCCAAAAATGGCGATTTTGAATTAGTCGGAGATAGGATACGCTGTTCGTCATTCCTAATATAGCGAAGGGGGGAAAAAACAGTCGCAGTTCGATATAAATAGTGTAGTTACAAGATCTGTGGGTGCAAACACCCAACAAAGTGGCCGTTACCGAGGCGGGAACGGCAAGTGAACAGTTCTAGGGACACCTATGTAAGGATAATCGTACACTCTTTAATGATTCCAGCTCGAGTTTCCATTACAGATATGCCAACTCGAGCAAGAATAAAGAGATCTCATAAAAATTTCATGAGGTTCATGTAGTAGGAACAACGATTTTTATCGTTGCGATCACTGTCAACCGATAACGAAATCTTGTTCTTATTTGTTTCGCTCGAGATTTTTGTCATTCGTTTTATTACCTATTCAAAAATTTTTCAAAATTTTTCAAAATAATCCACGTGTTTTAAATTTTTAACCTTGGTCCAGATAAGATCGAGACGTTCCATTTCATATTTCTTCAAACTTAATTCATCGAGGAGCGAGCAATGATGCATCAAAGTTAAATTAATGCAAATAAATATTCACTTGCACTTGATTTATATATTTTAAAATGTACAAGTGTTACTAACTACTACTGCCAACCTCACCAAAATAGTGAATGCCAAATCCTTGAAATCCCCTTCGGTACAATGCAAATCGACCGAAGAAAATTGCAAATGGGATATCGCGTTATCCCTTAACAGATCGAGCCAACCGAAAACTCTGGCCACGATTTCCAGAGAGATTTACAACAAACAAACTTCAATACAACTCGACGAGCCAATTTTTTCAACAAACTCTATATCTTTAAACTCGGAAAAAAATAAGAAAAAACGGAAGGGGAATAGAAATTGTGGAAAAAACGTAAAAAAGTAATTTGCATTTCGCAATTGGCCCCGATCGGGTGGTGGTTATATTTCGGAAGTGGCCTTCGTGAAACGACGACCGGTCGCGTTTGTGAGATACGCCTTAATCCTTATACGGATCGGTCACGGTGGCGCTAATAGGAAGCGTATCCTTGCCGGTTGATCCGTTCGTGGCCACCAATTCCTGCGGAAAAAATGCTGCCATCTAGGGGAGTCCTAAGGACCGAAGCGCGGAACCGCGCGTCCTCCAGCACGGCCGATGGGATCGCGGGCAATTCTTAAAAATTAGTCACGCGGTCAACGCGCCGAAGGACGCTTCCGATGACTCGTACCCGCGCTTTTCAGCACGATTTTTACACCATTTTTGGTACTAGTTCGACACTATTTCTCCTTTCATGAAGGAAGTCATTGAGTTTATTATTATTGGGGATTTTATATATATGTATATATATAGGGGGACCTTCGGATTTTTTAATTTATCACTCCGACGTTATCTCTCTTACTGTTTTTTCGCTCGAGGGCAAGTGATTGGAAGAGGAGTTGGTTCGAACCTTCAAATTTCTTTTAATTTGTTTAACTTTGGATGTTACTTTTCAATCTTTGACGGCTAGTGGAGTTTTAAAATTTTTAGTAGTTTATGATTTAGTTTATTTCCTTTAAAGGAACGGTATTGGAATTGTTTAAAAGTTTGAAATTTTATTCTTATTACGTTTATCAAAGTTTTATTAATCTTTTCGAAATTTATTTATAATTTTGATTTTGAAACACATGCTATTTTTTAAATAATATTATTGAATATAAGTTTTACTCTAAAATTTTCGTATTGGAATCATTGCAAAACTAATAAGAATTCAAGGCTTAATAATCTCGTTTCTTTCTTTCAAAGAAGATAACAATTGTTACTTTATCGACACTATTATTTTCTAAATATTTTCTCGTTTAAACAAGTTTACTTTTATTCATTATCGTTAGAGGTAACTTCTATTTGGTATTTGGGTTGGATAAAAAAGAGAAAAGAAAAAAAAAATGACTTAGAGCGGTTAAGAGTATAACGTTGTCCGAGGTATATGTTTGTTTGGAGAGGCGTGTTACGCGGACAGAGCCGCGACGTTGGAAAGGCGGCGCGACGAAGCGCTCTTTAACGAGCGTAAAAATTACTGGCACATAAATTCATACTGCGGTTTACATACCTGGTAGCTAAAAGTCACACTGAAAGGCATTAAGGCTGGCATGCACGAGACTTAGACGTCATATCGTAAATGCTAATACGAATTAAAATACAGAGCGCACGTTTAGAGACATAATACTACCTATGTATGAAATACTAAAATACCAACTCGATAAATATTAATAAAGCAAAAAAAAACGTGAATCGTGTCGTATCCTTGCACGTCCTCGAATAAAATTGCTATAAATCACATTAAGTAAAAATCTCAAGCCTTAACGTCCAAAAGAGATGCAACGATTTAAATTGAGATAAAAACAAGATTCTTCTTCTTCTAATAATAATAATAATAATAATCTTAACGTAAATAATCATTTGACAATAAATTATCAATCAGAACGATTTTTCAATGATTCAAGGAGGGAGAGAGAGAGAGAGAGAGGAGGGCACAGCGTCATCCGCTCCATCCTTGAAGAGAAGTTCCCTTACCGGAAGTTCTTCCACCACCGACGAGTCTTGGAAAGAAGAAAGGCGCGTTTGTTACGTTAAAGCTCGCATCAAGGGGCAAAAAAAGATGGCCGTGCTCATTACGCTGTGCCAAGTTACACGTTTCCTGGCTATTAAATATCCCTTGCAACGGCGCAAGAAATGGCTGTCCTCGTGGCCACCGAGAACGGAGGAGGGAAGAAAAGCTGGGTTGGCGCGATTCGAATCAAGAGATCATTCGAGGAGCCACGCGCGTAGTAGGAAAAAAATATTTCGAGTTGGAAAAGTTTGAGTCGTGGCGGCTTGGACGAACAATTAAAATATCTCGAGTAAAGGGGTGTAAAGTGATGATGGATTAGATTCTTTTTTATTTTTACACTTATTAAGAAATAGACTTAAACTAAAATTTAATTAACAATTGAAGTTGAAGTTTATTGCATTACACGGAATTGATCGAGCAAGAAATAAAGCAGCGAGATATTTTTGCTCGAATCAAATAGAAGAGAATGAAACGTGACAAACGTAGATAAGATTTCTCGTATCTCTGATAGAGATAAGTTCTTAAGTGCAAGGTCGTTTCAAGGTCTTTGGATGCTAGATCATCTTGAAATTAATCACGAATTATGAGTGCATCGATTAAAATTACATAGCGTTGTTTAACTTCCTTCGTTTCATAAAGAAAAGAAAAAACAAATCAATTAATCTCCAAAGATTAAAATATCCCCGATACCTTCGAATAATATTATTAAAGATAACAAAGATCGAAGAAAGAATTTATTTATTCCTCATCTTACAATACATTTTCTTCTTTCTTCAATTCAAGATATTTACACGTTTCGTAAAAATTTTTAGAAAATCTCGTGGACCGGTCAGCGCGAGATCATTCGATCCTTTTTCCTCCTATATCAAAGAAAGAAGAGGAGAGAGAAAGAGAACGAGGGAGGAGGGGGAAAAAAACGAGGTAAAGGCGGCTCTGGTTTCTTGCGATCGGTGCCCTTCAATTATCCGAGTGTATTTTAAGAAACGGCCGCCTCCCTTTTCCCGGACCATGACTTTTCGCATTCCGCTCGCGATTAATGGATGAACACGGCGAGCTTTACCTCCGCGTTACCGTTAAATCGAAATAAAAAAGGAGCGAGCCGAGGGGGAGGTGGAGGGATGAAAGGCTGGTCGGGGCGGAGGAGCGATAATTGGCACTCGCTTTAAGACTCCTTGTGGCCTTAGTGCCATTATAACCCTCGCGACAAATGAGGCGAAACGCCTGCAAAATGTGGCCGGCAATCCGAAAAAGTCGAAGAGCAGTTGTTGAGCACCTGGCTTCCTTGGTGGGCCCCTCTCCTTCCCTGATCGAAGGGGTTCGTTATGTTCCATGTTTCTGGTCGAATTATTATGTAGCTCTAACCAATTTTTTAAGTAATAATTGATATGTACTACTTGATGTAATTTTTCGACTCTCTATACTTTCTTTTGATTGATTGAATTCGAGATTCCTTTTGTAGTTTCGTTTTAATCTTGACGAAGCCACATTTTCTGGTAGAATGAGTTAAGAAAGAGAATAGTTGAGAGGTAGAATTGAATAGAATTAAAAAAGATAGGGTAATAGAAAGATAAAAGAGGTTTCCAATTAATTTAACAAGCTTCAGTAATCGTGCAAATGTATTGTATCAATTATAATAAATTGGATTAAAAACTTGGTTGTATCAAACTGTAGCAGAGAGTAGATTAATTAAGTAATCCATTATCGATTCGTTTCTGACTCACTCATCGATGAATTTCCCTCACTGGATACGCATATTCTTCTACAATAGTAACAAATATTCAATTTATCTAAAATTTTAATTTTTAATAGTTTCGTGACGAATCATTCTAACGAAGAGAATTTTTCTGATTCCATCCTGTGTCAAAAAGAATTCTTCTTCGTCCAAATATACTTTTATCCTTATTCCAATCCTCGCACAGTTGATCGATCGAGCGATCCTCCGTTGATCCTCCGTTGAAAGTCAGTGAGGATCAAGCGATATTGCCGCGGCATAACGACGATCGAAGTTAGCGATCCATGGATCCGTACCGATATTACCAACTGTTTTGCGGCATCAAGGCCGCCTCCTTACTCGAGATCTTGTCTCTCACGATGACTCACACGCCTAGGCTGCCTGCTGCCTCGCTCTTGCCTTCCTTCTTCTCTCTCTCTCTCTCTCTCTCTCTCTCTCTCTCTCTCTCTCTCTCTCTCTTTCTCTCCTTGTGAATGTGGAAAGAAGAAACGATTGGTCGAATAATAGAGATGGAGAGAGATTAGGGCGGAAAAGAAGAAAGGAGAGTTGCACAGTTTGGTTTATGGACATCGTAGATCCTCTAGATCCTCTAATCGTTGGATGGATTATGAAACGATCTGGCAGAAGGAAGCTTGGCTCTTAGAAGGAATATATATACATAAAATGGGTGCAATGATTATTTCATCAATCAAAGTTTTAGTTTTGGTGGAATTTGTTATTCGATAGAAGAATAGAATAGATTCTTGCATCTCTCCAGTGACAGCCAACTCTCGGAATACGAAATTATTTCGAATTGCAAAGTTGACTCGAAGAAATAGAGATCGAGAGAACGCTTATTCGAGAGGATAGGTATAAAGAAATTGTGAGAGAGTCGATCTCAACTTTAGCTCTTCTGCACAGGTATCGAACAGTGTCCTTGTAATGATAGTCGAGGTGAATTGCTTGGTGATAGGGAATTGGAGCAAGATTTATTTGGCATTTTTATGGGTGTAAAAAAAAGAAGAAGAAGAAGAAGAAGAAGAAGAAGAAGAAGAAGAAGAAGAAGAAGAAGGAGGTTGTCATTAATCGTTTGATTCGCGATTACGTGGATGGGTGAAAGTTAAGCGATTAGTCGCGTTCTTCGAATGATTGCCATGCCTCAGACTTTGAGCTAATCGATATGCAGATCGGGTTTGGAGGATGTGGGCAGATATATTATCCTTCAAATTTCGATTTCTCGGGTTAAATACGATTTTTGCCAACGAGCAACAACTCGTCGAGGACGACTAACTTTCACGTGTCAATGTGGAATATCTTTGTATCGTACGTGTTGCCCATTTGGATATGGTTGCGGACAAATATTTCATCATTTTTGTTAATATGTAACTTTTTTCTTTAAGCATTAAAGTAAAAATGGTTGATTCATTTATTGCAAAAAAAAAGAAGTTCGAAAGAATAAAAAGGATAATTCGAAATTGGGGGTTGGAAACATTATTTTATATAAAAATTATCGAATTTAGAAAAACGTAAACGTAAAAAGAAATGATTGGAATTAATTTTCGTTTGTTGATATGATATAACAAAAATTAATATTAACATTAACAGTCAGACTTAATTAATAATTCCTTAATTAACTCTCAACTTCATTTTGTCCATTTTCCCATTTTCAAAAATTCCAATAAAATTTAATCACCTTACTTATAACTCTACTAATATCTCTTATCTCTTCACCCAATAGATTTTTCAAACAATCACTAAAAAGTTTCCTCGATCGAAAATCGCTCTTAATAAAAAAAAAAAACACAGAGAAGAAGGGACGAATTCCGCGCAATAATAATTTTATTTTAAAAAAAATACCATCCCATTGCGCGAAGGATCGATGTAAACCAGCCATTACGCGTATATAGTTAAAAAAAAAAAAAAAAAAGAAAAGAAACCGAAAAGAGTCTCCGACGAAGGTCTTACGAAGGTTTTCACGATTTTGGTGAAACGATGGTGCGCGTAATAAACGTTTGATAAACGTCGATGGGTTGTTCAGATCCTGGCCGTTTCGATTTAATATCATACGATGTGTCGGAACGCAGCATATTTGGACGTGGAGCGGTGTAATCGAGAGAAAGGGACGCACGATACTTTTCTTGCCCGTCAAACCGAGAAATCTGGGGGCGCGTGGATTGCGACAAAAAGTGCGGGAAAGTGCGCAGCCAACCTTCGCCCGTGAAATTTCGACAATTGAAAACGGCGCAGGCATACAGAATTCGCGAAACGAAAACGCGGTTATCTCTCTTTCTCTCTCTCTCTGTGCGTTATGGCGGACGAGACATGTACATCTCTGGACGTGGCCTCGCATACGAATGAATATTCGTATTTCAGGATTTTCAGGATCGACGGGGTGTGTGCTGTCAAAAGGGTTCGTTTCAGAATGTTGAAATTTGGTTTAAATCTCGTTTTTGTTTTTTTCTTTAAACTTTATATTATGGTATTAGTTTATATTGAGAAGAATTGGAGTTCCTGTCAGATGGAATTGCGTTTAAATCATTTAAATTATATTTCTTTATCTTATAATCTGAAGAATTAGATTAGGATTTTTAATTAATTAAAATAACGTTATATTATGTAATAATATTGTTATGTAATAATGATTAATTAAAAATAATTTAGAGATTTTAAGAATAGTTTCAAATCTTTATATCTTTTGTAAATCATCAAATGTATCTCTATTACGTTAGGTTTGTAGATTAAGTGTATAATATAAGTAAAAAGATTAAAATTGTAACATTTATTATTTGATTATGTTACGGAAATATATTACAATCTTCCTCTTGAAAGAAGATAATTATAAATTACACGTTTCAAATGGATAACTCTATTTTCTTCTAAAATTTTATTTATCTTTTTCTATTTACATAGAAATAGCGTTACATCTAATGGAAATATTAAATAGAAAATGTAAAATCATTGTCAGACTTCCTCTGTAATCATATCTCAATTTAATTTTTTTTTCTCAGCATGAATCATGAATGGTAATTGCTTTAATATGTACGTAGTTAATTATTTGATTCATTTCTTATATTCTTCTTAAAACTAATGGTTTACGTATCTAATGATTAGAATGAAGAATGGATTTACGTCAACGTGACAATGAAAACAATTAAGAATTATCTTTATCAAAAAAAAAAATAAATAAATAAATAAATGATATACTTCTCACATTCAATGAATCATATTTAATAATAAACTTACATTTTTATCTGATTAAAAAACAATTATTTGAAGTGGCAACTAATTATCTCAAAAGTCTACAAGACTTGAATCACGTTCACAATATTCCGTGTAATAATACCTTTATTAATTCAATCTTTCACGGTATATTTTCTTATCTCATTAAATGTCAATCAAATACAATCAACTACAAAATTACCATACAATTTTTCTATCTTCGAACTAATAGAAAAAAAAATTGAGTTATTCATAGATTACGACTTATTCTCAACTTTTTTTTCTTAACTTCTTTAGGAATACCATTTTCTAAATTAATATTTAATGGATCTTTTTTTTTTTTTTAAATGCTGGACAAAAAAAAATTCTCATCGATTTCAAAGTACAAAATGCTATATAATATGATTTGGAAACATATCGATCACTGTACATCGTTTCCACTAACCTCACTTTGCTTTCTACAGTGGCGCTGCTATCTCGAGAAACGGCCTTGCGAAAGGCAAATCGCAACAACACACGGGACAACAGGATATACATTCGTAGGCATCGTGGGCAGCCTTGTCGCGACGTCCATGTCGGAAAACACCTGCGTTTCAACGGCCTAGAACAGCAGACAATCCTTTACGTCGGCGACCTTCCGCAAAGTATTGCGAAACTATCGTCCACTGTAAACGCAACCTATGCCATCGAGATGCATAGGATTGCCCGTTTGACTCTGCTTGCACGAATGTCTAACGTGCATTGTCACACGATGACAGCCCACCATTTGTTTCACCAGACTGGTTCAACGTTCGTTGAACAACGTTATCCGTGTTCAACAATATCGAAGTTAATATTTTCAAATTAATTGAAACAGGAACGAATGCTTTGTTATTTTTTCCACTTGCAATATGGCAATAAGTCGATTCGTGCAATTATATATGCAAGAATATATGCGGTAAGTAAACAAAGTAAATAAAGTTATAAATAATAAGTTGAAATGTTTAGGTTTCATTTCAAGAGTTTTATAAATGGAATAAAATTTGTCAGCTTGTAACTTGAGGATAATTTTAAGTTGATAATTTGTAAATATTTAATCGGAATAAGAAGGTTAATAATTATTGATTGTTATTAGAAATTGTGTAATTAGAATGTAAGTATAATTAATATGTTAATATTATATGTTAATTTTCAAATAGATAAGAATTAAATAAAAATTTAACTTAAAATTTAATCCATTTGGCAAAAGTATATATATATATATTTCTAGATACTATCGAGACGTCCAGCAGTTTTCATTTTCTTCTCAATCGAACATTTATGAGTGATGTACAGTCAGGTCACTGTAATTCTATGAACAGTATTCCTGGTGTTCGGCACCCCCTATGGCGAGAAGTGATTCTAAAAAACTCGACATGGGCAGGGCTAAAAGAAAGAAGGAAAAAGCAGTCATTGCCAAAAAAAGACACATCAGATGTAGCAGATGTATTGGATGGTACAGAAAAATAAGGGACATGAATGAGCTCATTATCGATTCGGCATCGGAATTGCTTAATTTACTCATTCAGGGACCTACATACGTTTTTGCGGAACATAAATGTTTAAGGATAATATTGTATAAAGATCTAGCCTTACATTTGTATTAAGATATAAATTGAATAATTTTTCCTTTCCATTTCGATAATAATTAATAATAAATCGTATTTTTTATACAATATTTAGTGCATATAATCAACATTTATAAAAATCATTTATATGTAATATGATTACAAATTAGAAAATTAAATGGTGAAATAAGATGAAATATATGATTAAAGACCAAATAACATGTTTTGCAGATATATTCGAAATTTTAAATTATAAAAATAATTTTTTATTAAAATTAAATCCTTGTTTCACATTTAATATTTTAACTATATGTTTTAAGAATGCTTCGTAAAGAATAGGTTCGACAAACGAATATTTGATGGAACTTTTTTTTTAATGTTTTAGAATTCCGTCCTATTCTCTTTGTTGACAGTTAAATTTTCGTTTGTTTAAATCCCGTCCTTACATTGTCACCAAAACATTGTGTCTCGTGTTACATGTCTGAATATATTATTTTTTTACAAAGTTATCGTTCACATTTTAAAACCGAAAATGTAGTATCTATACGTTTGAATTGAAAATTAAAGTACATTGTAGTTTTAAGAAAGAAATGATGGATGTATATTCAATTCCGCGTGATCACGCGCCAAAAGTGTAGACAAAGAAAGCAAATAATGAGAGAAGGACAGAGATAGAGTAAAAATTAGGAAATCAGCGCCATCTGTTGAATATCTTAGCTGGAACAAATGTAGACAAAGAAAATAGATGGCAGGAAAAGGATGGAGATAGAATAGGAGTTGATCGCTAGTGCCATCTTTCGGACTATAAATACTTCATTGAAAGCAAGATAAAATAGAACAAGAATTAAAGATCAGCGCCATCTCTTGTATGCTTTTCTTTGTATGCAAAGAAATACATCTTTTGATATCTAAGAGATGGCGTTGACGGTTAATTCTTAATCTATTTTATCTTGCCTATTTTTAAAGTAAAAATTGACCGTCAACGCCATCTCTTGGATAACAAAAGACATATTTCTTTGCATACAAAGAAAAGCATACAACAGATGGCGCTGATCTTTAATTCTTATTCTATTTTATCTTATTTTTAAAGAAATATCTTTATCACCCGAAAGATGGCACTAGCGATCAATATCTATTCTATCTCTATCCTTTTCCTGCCATTTGTTTTCTTTGTCTACATTTGTTCCAGCTAAGACATTCAACAGATGGCGCTGATTTCCTAATTTTTATTCTATCTGTCCTTCTCTCAATATTTGCTTTCTTTATCTATACTTTTGGCGCGTGACTATAAACGCGTTACGGGATATCAAAAGATTTAAAGTAAAGAAAAAAAAAAATACATTAGATAATAAATTTATTCTAACATCTTGTATTAATAATTATTAAATAATAAAATAATATAATTTGTTTTTATTTTATTAATATAAAACGCTAAAGTTTTTATGCTAATAAAAAATAATTAAATGCACATTATTGATTGATTTTAATATCTTTCTGGATAATAATAATGATATATTTGGATTGAAAACAAATGTTCTGTATCCACTTAATAATATTGATGTATATCAAGTATGTAATACAATATTTCATAAGAAATATATATTACATACTTCTTATATTTCTTATTAAAAATAAACGTATTAATTATAGCTAGTAACCTTCAAAATTTTTCATTCGAACGACAGGTGCAACAAATATATGGGATTGCGTTATGGGGAATTACTATGGAAACCTATAGAATGCTCTACAGTTGACTAATGGAAATTGAACTTTGCTGCACGTACTTTGACGTTAAACGTCGAACTCAAAGGGTTATTGAAACCAATTTCTCGTCTAATTAGCGACAATTTACGGATAATTAATTACGCCGATGTGCACCAGTAGCGATAATAGTGTTAAAACAAGGAATGATACGTCGAAGAAGAATGTGGCATCCGCACAAAATTTATTTATGAAACCATTATTGCGGTTGAAACAGCAAGAACATATTCTTGAAAAAGGATTAATTAGTGCAATTAAAAATATGAAAATAGACTCGAATTTATTACAAGATATCACGCACGAACATACAGAGTTATCCTTAAGAAGGTAAATATCGTCATATGTATAATATTTCAATATTTCAATATTTTAATATTTTAATATTACGCTATTCAAATTAATTCAAATTAATTCGAATTTCTCATAATAATGAAATTAATAAAGAATTAATCTTTTATGATTTTGAACACGTGTCCATGCGTATATGAGAAGTGAAATTCGAGTATTATAAAAATTATACAAATTCAAATATATCTACAAATCTATGTTTAAATATAAATAAATGTTTAATTTATTTTATTTGATGATATTTGGCAGACACAACTATTTAAATACAATGTACAAAAATATAGAAAATATTATTTCCGATTTGGATTCTGTAAAAAATATCGTTAAAAATCCGGAAGAAATTAAGAAATTAGGTAAATAAATATATTTATTCTAAAAATTATTTCTATCCTAATAAACTTATTATTTAAAATACTTGTGTTTATATTTAGATGTAAACATGTACAAATCAAAATTGTTAAAACTTTCGCAAAATATGCAGGATTTCAAAAAATCTTATCCCGTTCAAACTTTAAAAGAGGAAGGGGATGCTTTAAATGCTGAATTTCAAGAATGTAACTTCAATTTGGATAAGTACGAGAAAAATGCAACGCACACGCCATTATTGTGTAAAATTAAAACGGAAAATAAAAAGGAAAAAATAGAATTTAAAGACGTGGATGATTTTCATGGCCTTGTTGCGATAACAGGTAATAGAAATACTTACGCGTTGGTCAAAGATTATAAAAATCATTTTAAAATATCCCAAATTCAACAAAAAAACAGGTCACACGGAAAATTGGACATTGGATGATCACTTGTTTTTTCTAAAAATGAGAAAGAAATGCAAAAGCATTCCAACTCTAGTTACAATGATTCAAAAAAAGTGTCCAGATTTAACAGCTGAAACTATAGTGAATCACGAGGCATGGTACAAACATTATCAAGATTTGCGTGAAAGACAAAAGATGGCGGTGAAGGAATGGCGTCAACAAAAAGAATTAGAGAAAAAAACAAATATCGATGAAATTGGGAAAGAAATCGACCATTGCCACGAAGAGGAAGATTTCCAAAATGAAATTGTTGAAGAGAAAACGATAAAAGTTTTTAAAAAGACAAGATCAAGTCATTCGGAAACTATAAGCAGTGCAAGTTCGAACAATAATAATAACGAGAAGAAAGAATTGATCAAAAAGTGGAAAATTGAGAAGGAAAATAAACGTTTTATGGATGAAGAACAGATGAAAATGCAAATGAAGTTGAAGAAAGAAAGGGAAGAAAATAGAAGAAAGAAACGCCAAGAAAAGATTCAGGAATCTTTGGAAGAATACAAAAAGAAAAAATCAATGGAGAATACTTTGAAAGAAATGAATAAAGTTAACAAAGAGAAATGTAAATATAACGCAACTTTAATTAGGGCGTTTAGGTAAAATTTCAATGTTGTAAATAGCAAAATAAATAAGCAATTAAAGCAAAATAAATAAACAAATAAATAGTGAAATACAAAGAGAAATTTTTCTTACAGGGAGCAGGATAAAGAATATACTGAGAAAAGGAAAAATTTAATTCTACGTTCAAAGAAGCCAAAGAAAAGCGACTTGGTGGATGTAAAAAAGGTGGAACTCGTTGAAACGCGAAATTATTCGACATTGTTAAATAGTACGAAAGTTTGGAGGGAGAAATGTAAAATCGACGATTCAAAAAAGTATTCGAACGAATTTCAATATATCAAGGATATCCCAAAAATGTGAGTAATTAGATATTATTATTAAACCGTTTTTTTATTTACATATGGATGGTGTATTACAGGTGTATCCGATGGAGGAACGAAGAATCGGAGGATCTAAATGTCTAATAAGAAATATACCGATTAAAAAATGTAAAAGACATTAGTATAAATGATCGTACGTATTATCGTATATGCCTAATTTATTGTACTCGTAAAAGTTTTATCATTTTTATGGGTAACACGCTAACGCGACTCAAAGTACGTATAAATATACAATTTCTTTTCCACACGTGAATTTTACAGAATTTTCCTTTAATTTTAATTTTTTCTAAAACAATATTCAACAATAATCATGCGATTGATCGAACGCAAACTTAAAAATTACCTAATTCCCTGTTTAATTTAATCAAAAATACAATTATTTTTTTTTTCTTTTTTTTTTTTTTTTTTTTTTTTNCAATTAATCAATGCTTGGATATACGGGTATTGAAGAAAGAAGAGGAAAATTATTACAGCTAAAAAATATACGATATGTTTTACTCCTCCGCTCGTTTATATCATAACTTCAATAAATTAATTAATCGAACAGAGCATACTCTTAGAGCAGCAAATATATAATAACACAATTACTGCATAATAATTTATATATTAATCAGTATTATATTTGAAGGTATTTTATTTACAGTAATTGTACTTACTTCCTGTTCGAATATCCCCAAACTCTTCGGAATCAATCTTCCACTCTAGAGGCGAACGAAATCTCGGTGTCTGTTTTGTACTTCGTTTCCGAATTGATATACTAAAAGTATTCTCCTATATAGTAACAGTCTTCCATGAGAAAGTGTATCCACGAAACGCGACAGTTCAACCAAATTTGATGGAACGTGAAACCGTGTCTCGTGATCGATCCGTTTTCTTTTTTTTTTT
>NW_025223582.1:114061-289936 GCF_014066325.1 Apis laboriosa
TTTTTTTTTTTATCCACCACTCTGTTATTTACAATCTTCGCTAAAATCTTCGAATTACAAATAAACCCATACTACTTGTCGTCTATTGCCACGAGGAAATTCGTACGATCGAAACTCGCCATAATATTGGCTATACAAATTGCTGTACAAATTGATCTGTTCTGAAAATTATACAAGATTATTGGATTCATTTTGAAAACGCGACCTCAGCACAACACGACGCAACTTTATCAAACTTCTTAAAAAATTTTATATAACAGATGTCTTTTTGTTTCTTTCTTTCTTTCTTTCTTTCTTTTAACTTTAATTTTAAAGTATAATTTTTTCAATTATATAAAAAAAAAAAAAAAAAAAAAAATCAATTGAAAAGTAGACGCCATATTGAACGAGTGCGCTCGTCAAAATGATGAAAGGGCAAGTGGAAATGAACGAAACCGATTGATATATACTTATGTTTATTTTTCTTTTACGAACGTATCGGTTTTCTTCAGACGATGTACATAATAAGTTATGAGTAAAAGAGTGTTGGTTTTATCCAAGACCGTTCACTTTATTCGCCTGTTCAAAGTGGACTATTAATAATTAATTCCCCCCTAAACCCCACGTTACCTGAGCGTGAATGTGTGTGTATATGTATGTGCGTGTGTGTGTATGTATGTGTGTGTGTGTATGTGTGCATATATCGAATGCAAATAAACGGGCACAAAAGATCAGAGAAAAAGAACGAAGAGAGGAAAAAATTAAACAAATACGTACAAGGGACGAAAATTATGACTCAGTCCAGCCATGGATAATACCAATTCTCAACGATTTTACTCAAATATATAATATACTTTCTATTAACCTTTTGTTCGTTAATTCGATATTCTTTTTTGTAGATTTTTTTTTTTTTCTTCTTTCCTTTTCGTCTTTCGTTTAGATTACCAAATACAAAAACATAGGTGATACAATATATATATTTATATATATATGTATTTATATATATATATATAATATGTATAATGTTATAATACAAATGTGCCTCGTACTGTGCTGAGTACGATATAGATCGATCAGAATCGACGAGTGTCTATAATTCATTTTTATTTTTCCTTTTTTTTTTTTTTTTTTTTGTCCACCTAATTTATCTTTATTTCCTGTCCACAACTTCCGCTTCCTCTCTATCTTTCTCGCGAAACTTTACAATTCACAATCATCCTATCTTCCATTCACATCCTCGCGGGCATATCGATACGAGTTAAACGCCACATCATAGCAATATTAAATATGTTCATCGATTTCCTTCCCTTCGAGCTATGTATATATACACATATATCAATTTATATATGTATATATGCACAAAGAAATATAACCGTTTAGAATTCTTCTCTCTTTAATAATGCATATCATTTCTCTAGAAGTTTATTACAACGAACAATAAAATGTTTAATGAAACGTTCCACCTTCCTCCGACTCGTTCAATCGTATGATCATTCACCTCCATCTTGTTCCATTTTGCTCGTATGCATACACGCACACACCCACACACTCACGCGCGCGCACACACACACTTGTTGTTATTCATCCTTTCGTTCTCGT
Organism: Apis laboriosa; assembly: GCF_014066325.1. Lineage (NCBI taxonomy): Eukaryota > Metazoa > Arthropoda > Insecta > Hymenoptera > Apidae > Apis > Apis laboriosa. Next base: position 115,640 of record NW_025223582.1, read on the forward strand.
ATTATCCTCCATCGAAACAAGGACTGCCAGACGATTCGACGTTTTCTTCCACATTGTTCGCCATTTTCTTCTTCATAACTCATCTTTCCCCTCCCCCCCCCTTTTTTTTATAATAAATATGTACACACCTTGAACATTTGTACAAGTTTAAAGATCTTCTCATTCAGCCTTTTACTATTTAGTTTATTCGTACCTCCACCTTCTCCTTCTAACAATATTTATCATTGATAACCTCAAACGCGATATCTTATCCTCCCTCTTCTTTTATCCTATTACTTTCTTTTCTTTCTCTTGCGTAACTATAGGCGCAACAGGTGTGTATTCGATCCTTTTCTTTTCCTTTTCTTCGCGTCGAACGATCAAACAGTCAGGATCGATCGATAATTCCATTTGCAACGAACGACTCTTGTCCTAGCGATCGAAAAATGTGCGTGTCCCTTTTCTCTCTCGAAGTGTCCGGGAAACAGCGTCGTTTACGCGATTTCACAGACTTCGACACTCGTCACGGATAGTCTACTACGAGTTTCTCTAATTTCTAGCATTGCACACGGTTCGGGGACGGTAATGAATCGGACTCGGGATCCTCTAGATCGAGATCAATCCTCGTCAGATGAAGAATCGCGTCGTTCAAAGAAGGCTCCAAGACAAAAGGGAACGCGATCGATAAAAGCGATTCGTATAATTTTCTAGAATCAATATGATATCGGTGTCAGAAATTTTTTTTTTTTCTTTTTTTTTTTTTTTTTTTTTTTTTTTTATTTTTTTTTACGAAATTTTTAATCGAATCGATTTTTGGGAGGTTTCTAAGGATTCGCGACGATTTTCGAGAACGTTTTACTAATCTAGAAGCAAAAAATGTACACGGATTAAATCAACCTTTTTCTTTCTATATGATTCTAAATTGATAATCAAATGAAATCATGTTATTTTTGTAAACTAAATATAAATTGTATTGAATATTAAATGGAAAGAAAATATAATTTATCATCGAAACTAGAATCCACGTACATTTCTTGCGAATATAGATGAGACTCTTAATAACTAATCGAATGAATTCCATACTTCTTTTGCTGCCAGATTTATTGATGAGATATAGATGAATGTACATCTGGACCCCAATAGAGTGCTACTTTAAATCGAGATTAAAACGAAAGAAGCGTTTATCATCCTAGATCATTTTGTTTGCGTTCGTTCGTCGACGTTTCACGGTCTAACCTCAATAGATCCGTTGAACAGCCAGCGATTTTTTTTTTTTCTTTTGTAATCATTTTTATTTTCTTCCCATAAGAAATAAACGACCAACTGTAAATGCAATAATGATTGACGATGATCGTAAAATGGTAACGTTCTCGCAGGACGAAAAAGATGATTCACGTTTAAAGTAAAAACCTTATATCTTTCTCTTTCCATCCATGTTTGTCGCAGTCTTTCGATCACCAGCCAAGGCTTTCGGTTCACGCAGTCATTCTTCGATCAATTCACTCGTTTCCTCCGTGTTTTAACTAATCTTGACGGGACACAAACGTATCAAGCTAGCGTTCTAAAGAATATGGACGATGATATCGCATGGTTTCGCTTTCACTGAAACATCATATGTAATGTGGTCTATTTACCGTTAAAATGGCTCATTTCCATTTTAACCAAGTTATAAACTTGGAACATATATATGTGTATGTATGTATGTATGATAAATGTTACATTCGACTATCCAGGACAACGAGTAACCTCAAATTACTTGTTCCGATAGAATGTTTATCGATGATGACCGATGGATTTTTCTATAAACGTATAAAAAAGACGAATTATATCGCGACGAAAAGAGCGATGCACGCATTCCCGCTTCAATATTAAAGATCACAGCTGTATCTCGATCGATTTTTGAATCGGGGACACGATGAAAATGTTTATACGCGAATTTCACACTAACATTATGATGCTCGGTCCTAGACAGTCAAAATGACATATAGCGCCATCACAAAGGAAACGAGTAATTAAAGAACTGCGTGATCCGTCGAAGATCTCGCGTTACTCTCTCAACCACGGATTTTTTTTCACAGGTTTTTCCTTCTCGTCTGCCTCTCTTCCTTGATCTCATCCTATCCTCACCCATAATTTCGTTCATTCTCCATCGAAAATTAGTAGATCGCATTTTTCTTTTCTTTCTGTATTCTTTCTAATTATCCTTTTTCCTCGTATTTTTCCTCTTTCTTTTCGTTCTGCACTTTTTTATTTTGTTTTTATTTCATTTATTCCTAAGCTTGTATAAAAACGATAGTTCTTTTTTTTTTTTTTTTTTTAATTACACCAAAAGACGAGTTGTGTGCATAAAGCAAACTATATTGGGACAACATGAATTCTGAATAAATACTTAATATTACAACAAAATTTTAAGTATTCTTTCGTAATGTCATCGCTATATAGTTTGTAAGAAAATAAGATACTTTACTTGAAATTTGTATGTACAGATATTACAAACAACGTTTTTTTGTTTTCTTCTCTCTCTCTCTTTCCTCTCTCCCTCTCTCTCATAATGCATAGGCAATGTGTTTCTGTTTTCTTTCATTTTGTTTCTTTTTTTCTTGTTTTAATCTCTTTTAACTACACTTGTCTATTATACATTATTGTGGAGCAAGTCTAAACGGATCCACTCTTCTATGCGTTTCCATTCTCTCTCTCTCTCTCTCTCTCTCTCTCTCTCTCTCTCTCTCTCTCTCTCTCTCTCGGAACTTTTCTTTTTCTTACTATTGGCTTCTTTTCTCGTTGTTTTCCCGAGGTTTTGAGAATGACTTTTTATCTACTTTTTTTTCCAAAATGAAAATATATAATACCAATTTTTTTTTTAAATTCATTCTTTTCTCAATAATGAATTCGAATTGATCTCTTTTTTTTTTTTTTTTTTTGCTTCCGTAAAAAGAAAACTAAAATTTTGTATCAATCTTACTATTATTATTCAATATTATTTACATTGACAATTCGTTCGTTTGAATAAAACGTGATGTATTCCAAGAAAACTTTACAACTCGGGATCTCTGTCTGAAACTGATTCTTTCCTAATTTGAAACTTGGTTCGATTTATTCTTCATCGATCTAGTTCAATTCTATCGAACTTTATTTTTAAAAAAAATTATATATAATATATATATTATATATATTTATATTTATAATATGTATTTTATATATATTTTTTTTTAAAAATATAGATATGTATAAATATTATAAATATATATATATATATTGTATTAATTTTCGTATATTATCGAATAAATATCTTTCGAAAACAAAAGAAAAAAATTCATTCTCATTGATTCAAATTTTTTTAGAATCGGGGAAAAAAGGGATAAGAAAAAGACAAAAAATGGAATTAAAGAAATTTTCCGCAAAGAATTTTCCATTGATACACGAAGAAGAAAAAAAGAAATGGAACGATAGAAGCGACGATCGTGCAGCTCTTGTCTGAACCAAGTTCCTTACTCTAGTCTCGAAGATCGACATATCTCGAACAGTATAACATGGACTGAGAAATTTTAGACGTGCATCCACCACGTGTTCTAGTTAACAAGATAACATTAAGGGATCGCCTGGAGACGATCGATATTTAAAATCTCTCATTCGTCTAAATTCTTTCTTTCTTTCTCACACTCTCTCCCTCTCTCTCGTTCCTTCCCAATCAAATTATCGCAAACAAAATCGCACGCATTCCCACAGAGCACCACCATCCTCTGTACATCAGTATCGCTTTTATTCATATAACTTTTCCCCCTTCTTTTTTTTTTTTTCTGTTTAGTTTCGCTAAAAATTTTAGTCCATTTCCATGATCGATAAAGTCCGTCGCGATTTCAGAGCGTCCGGCACTGGTATTCTCTATAACATCAGTGTCATATATTCTATACCATATTTCTTTCTCTTCCTTCTGTTCCAATTTCGTTGCGCAAAAAAAGAAAAACAGAAGAGAAAACGGAACGCCTACACTTACGAGCGACACAAAACGCACCAAGAAAACGTCGCACGCATACCAGCACGCACATCAACCACGCGAAACACGCGTCAATTATCGTATTATTATTATAATTCTTGTAATTAGTATGTAATATGTACACAACGGACGCAGAGATACACCACTGCACTCACACTAAAAAGTCAGGATCACTGTAGTCCTCGCCGCTCTCGCTACTATCGGAAATTCTTCTCCTCTTCTTCTTCTTATGTTTTTTCACTTTTTCCGTTTTGTGCGCCCGGTGTTTACGATGTTCCTTCACTCCCTCTGGATGATGCGCGTGTATCGTCAGCTTGGGCACACGTGGTGATGCAATTTGCGATGCTGGCGCCGCGTTCACAGCAACTGGCGGTGATCTGTGGACAGGCATGGTGACCGGAATGGAACCACCAGTAGGCATCGAGTTTATCGAATTGTTCGGATGCTCGATCGACGAGTTCAAATTGGCTTGATATTGATTTACCATCTGGGGATTGGTCGTCACACTGATTTCCATTTTATTGTCCGATTCAGACATTTTGTTAGAAACATCTATTAATTGTTTGCTACCTCCGCCACTCGTGTCACCCTCGTTTCCATCTTCCTCCGGTTCTTCCAGATCAAATTTTAACATCAATTGCTTGAAATCCAAATATTCCTTCACTAATTTTTTCCTGCCCTCGGCATCAAGTTCGACATTACTTACGCCTTCCCTTAATCTTTGCAGGGTAGCCTTTGGTTTGAACAGCAAGTTACTCTTACGGTTCACAGCTTTCTCGTACACTTTCGCTGCTTCTGTCGGCGAGTATTGGCCAATTTTTTGGTCAGAAAAGCCGTACAGATCTTTCAAGTGTTGCCTTAAAGTGAGCAGCAACAAAAAACCTTGGCTGGCGGTGATATAATCCCTCAGCAACGTGGTATCTCCTGGTAACCTTGCCAGTAACGATTCCTCATCCTCTTCATCATCCTCTTCATCTTCCAATACTGACAATAATTGCTCTGGTCGTGGTTGTCCATCCGGTCCCAGAGATGTATGAATCTGTTGATGATGTTGCTGATGGTACTGTTGCTGTTGTTGTTGTTGATGAAGATGATGATGATGTTGTTGTTGCTGCTGATGCTGCAGATGCTGCTGCTGTTGTTGTTGTTGCTGCTGCTGCTGATGCTGATGCTGATGCTGCTGTGGTTGACTATTCCCTTCTTTTGGTAGTAATGCCTCCTTAAATGACTGCACAAGATTTGTACCGGACATGGAAATAATAATATCAATATGATGAATGATAAACAATGGCTCGTCTTGCACTTGATATGTAAAATAAGCGAGATTGTCGGCCAAGTAGAGCATCTGTGATAAACTAGTTTTCGCAGATTCGTCAAACTGTTTTAAGAAAGACAATACTATGGCTCTTCTTTGTTGTTTCGTGTTCCTCAAGATAGTATAAAGGAAACCATTTAACGCACCAGGAAATTCACCATCTTTGACCCTCATTCCTCTCACTGTGATATCAGTTTGTAGAATCTTCTGCAACCGATAGCTAAGCTTGATACCTAATTGGGATTTCATATGAATAAAGCCAGGATATTTCTTCTCGATATCTTGAAGTTGCTTATCCGCGCTATGACTGACTACTTTTTCGCAGTCTGTGCTCATACAGATCAGATAGGGAACTATTTGAACCGGATGGACCAAACCTTGAGCTAGAATCAATTGGATCACTTTCAATGCTGCGTGACGTACACTGATGTTTGCATGCAAAAAAGATTCTAAAATCTCTTTCACATATAACTGAATCACAGTACTGGCCATTCCTGATGAAACATCTCCCATTTCCTTTAAGTTTTCTTGTTTGGACATCTTCGCCCATTCCATGTCCTGTTTGATCATTCTCTTATCTTCTTCCAACAAGTATACCTCGATATTGTTCAATACTTGAATCCTCATATGAACTAAGGCATTCTCTGATGTAAGCAAATGATGATACAATTCTTTTAACTCAGGAAGTAACATGAATTCATAATGACGAATACATAAAGATCCAATTGCAGATAAAGTAAAGTGTCGAATATCGTCGTTATCCAGATGTACGAAATAGTTCAACGTTTCAAATACCTGATCCTTTATATTCTCTGCTAGTCCCTCGATCACTTCTGGATCAGTAAAATTAAAGTGTCGCAGCAGCAAGCCAACAGTGAACAATGCTCTCCTGACAAATGGTCGATATTTTAAAAGCATAGGATTTGTAGGATCTTTCTCGTAAAAGGATTTGTACTCAGTCAGATGTCCATAATATTTTTTAAAACAGTCTCGTATTAATTTAAAATTCCTGGTTACGTTGTTCACTATAGAGCCTAAACAGGACAAACAGCTAGCCACAACCGATCTATCGTGTTGCAGGATCAATTTTACCGAATCTTCTTCCAACTGTGCTAAAAAAGTCTCACTAGGATGTTCCATCAATGGTACGACCAATTCCAATGTGTGTGCTACGCTACTGATGATCTGATAATCACCCTGAGTTTGACATTTCAAGCTTAGATAAGGCTGTAACGTAATCGCGTGATTGACTAGCAATTGTGGCCGTATTTTCGCAAACAGATATAAGGTTGTCAAGCAAGCGACTAATCTTTGAGAGGATCCCTTTTTCTCCGTCTTCTCAGATTCTTCCAAATTCGTCTCTTCCAATCGAAGAACGTTCTCGATCAAGCAATCAACAATCTGTTTACACGCCGTTAATAATGCCTTTGGGGGCTCGGTTTGCATCTTTGTACTATCGTCTTTGTCCTCTTTGGGCTTGAACAAGCTAACCAGCAGCTGTTCGAACCATTCCAAACCCATATCTTTACTAGCTGCCACAACATCCGTGATGTTCATCACTTTTCTCAGTAACGATTCGGAATCCAATGTGGGGCGTTCCCTGACAGGTGTGAACCACATATTCTGAAATACTTCCATTACCAATTTTCTAATACCTTCCTCGTCATTCACCCGCCTGATCATCTTTACGCAGATTTCAGGAATTTTAGGAAAGTCAGGACACTCCATACAGATATCCTTTAGAATTTTGATCACGCGCTTACGTACGCTAACGCCAGTATCTAGAATTCTAGCCGACAGCATATCATAGTATTTATCTATTAATTCGGGCCTACTTAGTACAAATTTCCCTACTAGATCAACAGCCGCCTCGCGAACCGACGTCGCATGATCTAAAAACGAATGTTTCACGCCCAATTGCATATCTACCCGCGCCAACACACTCGGATCCGCTTCAACGATCATCGTTAGGCATTTCATAGCCTTCGTCCTGATCGCGATAGACGACTCTGTAAGCACGTGCAGGATCTGTTTCAGGTACCGATCGAAACTCTGCGAAAACGGCCTTTTCGAGGCGAGATATTGCGATATTAGTTCCGCCGAATTATAATCAATATAAGTCTGAAGTATATCCGGTTTCGTGCCAGTGCTGTACGGCCTTATTCTACTTATAATGTACTTCTTTTTCTCCTCTATGATTCTGTATGCTTCCGAGTTCTTCTGTTCGTTATTGTCGTTTTCATCTGCATCCTGTTCGTCCAGCTCTGATTCCGAATCCTGATCGCTAGCGTGATGTTTGTTTTTCTTTTTTATCTTTTTCTTGTGCATCTTCTTACTTGGACTGTTCTTCGTCTGACCGACCCTGGATTTTTCTACGGCACAATCTCTGTACCATTGTGCCAAATAAAAATGGCGAGCATAGCCTAAAGCGGAGTCCTTGGTTCCATTCACGGCCAAATAATCGAGGAGCACCTTCTGTAAAAAAACCGTCCGCTCCTCGTCTTCGTTTAAACCTATTATTTCTTTATCCTTTACCTGATCATAATCAGAATCTTTCTGCTGCTCGATTTTGATGTCCTTGATAATTTGATCGATGGTAGACAATTTGCATTGAGAACTAACTGCATCTTTCCTTAATCTGGCTGCTACAACACCTAGGTAGTCGATAGAGGCCACTCTGAGCGCCATATCAGAACTTTTGTTAGAAAAATGACCTACTAACAAATTTCCAAGTAAACTGAGGAGCAACTCAGCCGCTGGCCATTCTGGTTTATTAACTGTGGCCAATAAATCTTGCACGAAATTCTCGAACAGTGGCCTGTAATCAATTTCTTCACCTTTGCTGCCGCACTTGTTCAGGAACACTGTTAAAAAATTTCCCGCTATTCTCGTAGCAGTCTCGTATTTATTTATGATTAAGACATCAGCATCAACATAACTGGTCTTTTTCTCTTCTTTCTTCTCCTCTTCATCTTGTGATTTCTTCTGTTGAGGGATTATATTGTCCGATAATACAACAACGCATTGAATTAGCTGCAAAACCAAGGCTGTTAACATTTGTATATGATCTTCAGAATTTAACCTGTAAGTCCTAAGGCTTCTTTTGCTACTAGGAAGTCGAGCTATAGATGCCAAAATATCATCTAACAATAATCTCCTATGCTTCTCGTATTTAGTGAATATTACTGTGACCAGTTTTAAAGCGCTCAATTGAAGATCGCTAACAGATTCAACAAAAAATGGTGCGACACCTAACGTGGAGGCATGTAAAACACTAGTGTCTGTTAGAACTTGAATATTCAATAATTCAGCAAGAAGACCAACTAATTCGTGCATTTTATTATAAACCTGAAGGATACTTTTCTCTCGGACTTCTTTCATATGACCCCTTTTCTTACGACCACTAGAATTATAATTGTCAGTCTTGTTTTTTGTGTCTATTTTGTATACTGGATCAAACGAAGGATAAATAGTATTTTGTAACTGAAACTTCATGAAAAGGACTATTCTGTCGATCACATCTTCCAAGTAGACCATTTTTGGCATATTACTGGACGTCATAATGTGTAATGCAATTAAAGAGGCATCTACTGCACGCTGTACTCTTTCCATAGCTAATTGCGTCCATAATCGACTCTCATCGACGTCATCATCCGGATCCGCCAGCGGAGATACTTTAGCTCCGTCCCGAATATTCTTCTCTAAAATGTTTAATAATCTAACCAATCTATCTGCTGGAATCGATTCCATTGCTCCTAATGCCTTCAGCTTGGCTGCTTCTGTACATAAATCATGTAATTGATATTTAGGAATTAACAATTCTGGAGGCACATCACCATCATCTTCTAATTCAGCATTGGTTGCTACATCTTCTGTATTTTCGAATATCGTTTCTATAGTTGTGTTAAAACGTTGATACGTATTGGTTTCCATTAATTCTTCCACACTGAGTTTAGCTAAAACAGGAACGAGTTTCTTTTCAATTTTTCTGATTTTTGGTTTCGAGGGTGTAAGAGGTTCCTTTTTATCATCTTCCTCGTCGTCGTCCAATACCCTTCTTCGTCTGCGACTTTTATCTTCACTTTTTTTCCTCTCAGCTTTTTCTTTTTCTCTTTGGACTTGGCGTTCTTTTGCACGCGCTTTGAAATATTTGTTATTTTTACCTATTTCTTCCTCGCTTTCTGACTCGGACTTTACATCCTCGCGATTAGAAATCCCCATTTTTGCAGCTCGACTTGGCGATTTTTCAGCAAATGCGGCTATACTCTTCTGCATTAAAGCTTGATCTGCTAAAGATAATCTATCTAACATGACAATCGGTTCTTTTAATTTCTCTGGCAAAGGAGCAGGCATTTTCATTCCTTTTTCTGAATTGTTGTTTTGCTGGTGTTGTATCATCGTTGTTGGCGTAGTATTCAACGGATTGATCATAGGACTGGTATCCATACTTGGATAAGATGTGGTTTGCGTTGCAGATAAAAGATGTTGCGTCGCATTATCTATACTTTGTTTCGCTTCGATATTTTCAATCGGTATATCGATGTCAGGAAGACCTGTTACTGGATCAAGTAAAAATTGTTGATTTTCTTGTACTGTACTTTCCATCTCCATTGGTTGATGATTTCCTAATGGATGATGCACTTGTTGATTCATCATAGGATCATACATGTTTTGCTGAATATTAACAGGTTGATGTTGTTGTAAAGGTATATTAGCACGCATAGGAGATGCCATATGCATATTATGTTGAGGTGTCATACCAGCCATATTATGGTGTTGAGGTGTTACGTTACCAAGAGTTGTTAGCGGCGTACCAGGTGAACTCATATGTGCCGGAGAATACATATTTGGTTGTGGGGTCATATTGGGTAGAGGATTTATACCAGTAGGCGGTGGTAGTACTGTTCTAGCAGCAGCAGGATGAGCTGGACTACCTTGAGGCGTTTGTCTTGACCCTGAAGAACTTGAATAGGATGGTGAAAATCGTCCATAATTAGCGGATGATTGATTGGTGTGCATCATAGGTGTGCCTTGGGTCCAATTTCTTGGTGAATTATATTGAGGCCCCTTAAACACATGCGGATTTATTTGCAAAATTGCCTTAAGTAATTCAGGAGTATTTTGCTCTGTTTCCATAGGCTGTTCTGTATTTGCATAATTATCTTTTAGTTCAATATGATCAGATGAGGTTTGAGATAAAGATAGTATTAATTGGGGCACTAAGTTTTCATTTCGAACACTTAGTAATATTTGTGCTTCCTCTGCCACTCTTGGATGAAATAAAAGGGACTTGTTAGTTAAAGTCTGAGGCAGCGGTGTTGGCAGGGGCATTTCAGGTAACAAGTCAGTAAGACTCGCAATACCAGCGAGAGTTGTGATTGGCACACTCGGTATAACCCCGTTCATCTTGAATTTGACTTGTTCTGGCATTACAGCCTGGACAAAAAATATTATTAAAATTAGGTCCAGTATCCTTACATGTACTCTGAGGTTCATAGAATTATCCAACGTAACAAACACTGCACTGACATATTATAAAAAGTCTTATTCACAGTATATGATAAATATAAATCAACAGAACATATCTAAATGCACTGTTACCACGAATGCTTAAAGAAATCATTGTTAAAATCTCTACACTCGTATTTTCAAGGCATTCCGACATAGGATATATTTCACTGATGAACAGAATTGTATCTAACGCTTGTTAAAGAACACTACCACTAAGGCATATATTGGGAACTTAACAATGTCTCTTTTAAGTTCCCATGATGCACTAGAAATTATCAACCAAATTTTGATGAAGCACGTGGATCCTCCAATAAACGGTCCATTTTTAGAATTAATTTTTTGATCTGAAACAAATATAATAACAAATATGACATTCAAACTATTAATTTTTCATATCTTATGTGCATAAAATTTAAAATTCTATTGAGAGATATTGAGAGATTATTTTAATATTTATTTATAAATAATAAATAAAAAATTATTAATATTTTAATTTTTTAAATATATATTATTAAAATATATATTATTATTAAAAAGTTCATTATTTAAAATAAAATTAGTACACATTTATGTAATGTCAAGTTAGTGACATAATTTTATGATAGATGATTAATTTAAGATAAATATATTTTATAAACTTTATATTTTATAAAACTGATAAAAAAATCAGTTTAAATAAGGAATATAATATTGTTATTGCATTATATACTTAAATATGACAAATATCAACAAAAAACTAATAATCTCTTTATAAAGGTTAGAGTAACTCCAAATAATTTTTTAAATAAAAATTTTAAAAAATTTAAAAAGATATTGTTCCAAATTTTATAAAATTACAATATATTGCTATTATATATACTGCATAATATAATTTCATTCATAGCAATTATAAAAATTATAATATACTGTAGTTATATATATATATATATCTATATGTATATGTATATCTATATATATATATATATATATATGTGTGTACATGTATACATATACATAGATATACAATAAAAATAATATAATAAAAATATTATTAAATCATTTGCAATTATTAGCAATTATTTAAAAAAATTATTTTAATATTTTTCACAAATATCCTCAATAATATCACTAACACATTAAGTGGAGTACATTAAAAAATATCTTCATAAGATTCCAATAAAAACCGTTCCACGAATGTCACAACGAATATAAAACTAAAATGTCATTTTTTTTCTATACAAACCATATTTCTTTCAATGATTTTGATTATTTGTGTCACTCAAAGAAGTTTACAGAAAATATTTATTTAACATTCAATGATTAAATCACTAGCATCACACAATATTGTTATTATTACCTCCAGTTGTCGAGTATATACCATCCAACATTATACATATGATAACATGGCTTTAAGGAGGATGCTACAGGCTGGAAACCTCCCAAATGAACACAATTCCGCTAAATAAGAGAATTATTAAAGTCAATGATGATAACTGCGATGATTGTATGTCATTTAATAAACGAAAACAAAGTTCGGTTAAGGTTTTGTGTCAATTGCCTTACCTAGTTATGTACAACGATTATTTATACTGCAGAATGCAAGCAGTGAATGGAATTTTGGCGGGAGGTGTATCGATATCCAAGATCCCCGTGTCGTTCGACGCGTATAAACCGTCGATATTTACACGTCTACCAAAATAGCGACCCCGTTCGTGCGAGTTTGTTCGAAAAAGTTTTCGTCGTGAAAGATATTCACTCAATTGTCATCCGTGTTCTGGCCTATTTGGTTGGATGCGTTTTCTCGTCGATCACCGAGGAATGCACTTTGATTTGCGGCACAGCACGATTTTCACTTACATTTTTCACGGTACCGTGTAAACATCGCCATGTCAAAGGTGGTGCATCGCGGGGAAAACAGTATTTATAGTATGAATACGAGGAAAACAGACACAAAGGCGTCCATTTTGCTCAGCAGCGAGTTAGCGGAAGTTGCGTAGTAGATACAGGCTAGATACAGGTATACCGGCGCTACGGCGTCTTATTTCGAATTACACTAAACCGTTCGCATGAGAGCGATGCAATTGATGGTAGATATTATTAAATATTTATATATAATAATATTTCTAAATATCAATATTTATTATAATAAACTTTTTATCATAATGCTTAATAAAAATCGTTATTTAATAATAATATTTTAACATGTACAATTTTCATAATTATTAATTAACAAATATATTTCATATACAAAATAATTTATTTATTTTTATTAAATTTTATATTATAATTATTATTTATAAAATATTTAAATAAATTTAAAAAAAATTATTCTATGAATCTAATATACGTATAACTATATTCAATTATAATCTTCTGATTACATTTTGTTTCGTTTTATTAAATTGTCGCGTAAAAAACAGTTGGTAATATCCGTCATAGATTTTAAAACCGACTTTCGATACTATGTTTCAACAACATATTCGATGATGCAATAAAAATGCTCGTAGGTGGCGCCACTAAGACCACTTTAATTGTACAACATTTCGGTAATTAACGTTTAAAAAGATATTTTCCAATTAATTACCGTTTCAATTTACTCACTTAGTGTCGATAAGTATTAATAGACTCAATTATTGTTCTCAAACGACATTTCTTAACCGAATGTTTACTGTATCCACGATCGCCCATTCCATACCAGGTATGTATCGAAGTTGTTTGACATTGAAAGTATTTTCTCATTTTAATCAATTTAATGTATATGTGCTATTTTACTAAAAATTTTTAAAAAATTTATTTTCTTTTGTGAACAAAAACAAGTTTTCAAGTTTGAAAGATTTTAGAAAATTTTAAACAAATGATTTTCGAACAAATTTTAGAACATTGTATCTTTCCTTAAGTAGGACGCTTTTCTATCATAAAATGTAAATTATTTTCTATGTGACTTATCGTATTTAACATATAAATTCATTGCTTTAATGTAGCATGAACTCCTATTTCCTTGATTCTATGTTTAAGTAATGATTTTGATTTAGTAGAGTATGTATAAAGTTACATGTACAGTTTTAGTGTAAAAAATAAATATAATTAAAAAGAAATGAAAGTTTTTACAATTCTTTTAATTCATGTTGAATATAATATTGAAATTTATAGATATTATATGAATATGATAACTATAATTCATTTTAATGATAGAGTGTGTCAAAACAGAAAATAACAAACATGTTTAATAATATTTATAATGAATATGTAAATATGTTTTCAATATATTCATATAGCAATGGAATTATCATATTTATTATATTCAATTTATTATGTTTGATAATAACGAGTATTAGAAGTTTTTATAAATATTAAATTCTATAACCTGATCTTTACTATTTATAATTTTTTCAGGGAGTGACCCGAGCAAGATGACGCAGAAGCGTGGTGCAAGCATGTCACATGTTGGGTAAGTTTTAAAATTATTGTTTTTTTATTTATTATCATTACAACAATTAAATGTTATTAAACTATTAAATTATTTAAATTATTTTATATATTTTTTTTAAATTAATCAAATTTTCTAAATTTTAATTCAAGATTTTCATTTTTAAATATAAATATAATCAAATTTGCCATTCAAACGTTCATGTTATCCTTTATACTTAATTCATTTAATAGCATTAAGTTTTTTTCTAAATTTAACTATATAAAAACTTTTAAAATAATTTTTCAAATATTTTTATATATTATTCAATTAATCAAATATTATTAATCAAATTTTTTTGCTCTTTTTTTACTCAAATAGTAAAGACAAATAAAAAAAAATAAATAAAAAATATTTTGCAGTGAAATTTTGTTATGGATACCATAATATATATGTATAACGACGTATATAATATTTTACTAATCGTATATTATAAACCAGACAAGTTTTAAGTTTTAAGTTCTCGATTAACACGATTCCAAGAAACGATATAGTGGTGACAATGAGCCAGATTACGATGTCTAACAATGGTAGGTGACTTCTGAGTTGTCGATGTCCGCTAATATTCCTTTACACCAGCGATTGCGACATCGCGTCAGAAACATTTTGTTATCGTAAGCGTGCATACTTTTACCTTGTAAATGTACGTTGTACGATTCTTGAATGTTATACGATATCTTGGTGGATGGCTCCTTGAAATAGAATTTGCACGTTAATCGCCTATAAACGATTAAGAGATAAGTTTGTTCTTGATCGAAGTATATAGAAAATATTTAAAGATAAAAGGGGTACGATGTAATATAATAGAATTTTATTAATAATAATAATAATAATAATATTTAGAATTATATTTATTATTATAGTATAACGTATTAATAATATTAT
The DNA here is from genome assembly GCF_014066325.1 of Apis laboriosa. Lineage (NCBI taxonomy): Eukaryota > Metazoa > Arthropoda > Insecta > Hymenoptera > Apidae > Apis > Apis laboriosa. The sequence goes on from NW_025223582.1 coordinate 130,769, forward strand.
AGTTATTTAAAACAAGTATTATTATAATAACAATCTTAAATTTCTTTTTTCTGGAATCCTTAGAAATTTTAATGGTCTTATAATTCTTCTTTTAAACATTTCTTTAATAGACATTTAGCATTTTTAATTCTTGTGATATTTATTATAAAATCTTTGAGTGAGAGTAATTTTATTATATTAAAAATCTTTTGCACGAAAGGAACTTAAAAAATCGTTACAAATGATAAATGTTTTAATAAAAAGAATTTCATATTGTGATTTATTTATATTTATATTAAGTATGTTATGTTTCTTGATAAAAGGAAGTATTATATAAAGAAAATAAAAATATAATACTGCTTAAATCATCATATAAAGAATAATACACATATTATATAAATGTCTATTACATAAAATATACATTATTTGAAACGATAACTACACCAACGATTCGATATAATAACTTACTTCCTTCGATGGCTCTCATTAGTTTGTCTCATTTTAATCTAATAAGTCGTTTCATCTGTCTAATAGGTAACACAATAGACAAAGTAAATTTTCGATTAACATGTTGTTATCGTTTCTTTCAGATTGGAGAAGGAAATTAAATTTCATTTAATTTTTTCATTTATTAATAAAAGCAATGCTTTTTTAATTAAATTTTATGATACTATTTTTTTTTTAAATAAATTCGATATCAATATTTATCAAAATTTAACATAAGATAGTATAATAATTTAATATAATAAATTGATATAAAAGAAACTTTTGTATCAAAGAGTTTCGAACAAAAGTTTATATGAAAATTTAATGAAAAATCTCAAATTAAAAGATTGTACACATCCCTGATTTGTTAAAAATTACTTTGTGCAATAAATTCTATAAAAAATTATTCAAAAATCCTCAATTTTCCGCGAAAACGAAGAATGTATAAAAATTTTACATATTTTAGAAAGAAAAAGAATTTAAAGAATCACAAACATCAAAGAAACTTCTGCTTAGAAGAAAAGTGCGTAGAAAAGAAAAAAAAAATCTTCATTTTATAAAATAAAAAATTCGATAAAACAAAAATTCTATTCCAAACCTCTGAGAAAAAAGAAAATTGTGTCCCTTTCAAAAGAAAGGAATTTAAAGAAAGAATCATAAGATCTACTTTCTCTCACAAAATAAAAAAATCAAATTGACAAGAATTATAGATCCTCTCGTAAAAAATAAGAAAGAGAGAGAGATAATCTAAAATCTCTTTATAGAAAAAATCGCAATTCCCTTAATACACTCTTCTCACAAAATCCACGAAATCCATTCGATCTTCGGCCACGAATCGGATTCCTCCTGTTGATCCTCCACCGTCACCGAGCAGTGTAATCCCGATCCTGTTCCTGTCCTCCTCACGAGCAGTGTAACGTGTTGAACGAGGACGAATGCATCCCGGTTAAAAGTCATGCTTTACACAGTGGCTGTGTTCCGTGGGCTCTCTGGTGGGAGAAGTGATAGTCCTTACCGGGGTATAGCACAGCGGCACATTATGCGGCTATGGTGGAATCAGTCACTGGCGAGTTGTGGGTGGTGACTAGTCGTCGACCCATCCGTCCGTCTACGTGTTTCCGCGTAACGTTATACCGTTTCCTCTTCGTTTCTCGTTTCACGTGGCCGAAATACCGTAAATCGCGATCGAAGCCATCGATCCGTTCCTCCATCCTCTCTCTCTCTCTCTATACATATATATATATATATATCTATCTCTGTCTCTCTTGTTTGGAGAACCGCCGCGGTGCACGATCGCGCACGTGCCGTGGCGTATCCTCCGCCTCGAAAACTCCGTTGATCCGAATCTCGTTCTACCCATGGGTAGCGGGGATCCACGGATAATTATCGGTCTCTCGAGCCATGGATGGAAATTTTATCGGTCGTGAAAGAAAAAAGTGTGATGGTGAAGTTTCGTCGGTGATAGGATTTTAATCGTGATCGATCAAGTGAGAAACGATTTTAAAGAGAGATTATTTGGAAGAAAAGTATTTTATTTTATATATATACACGAGTAAATATATTTCGGATAGTAATATTTTGTGTAATTTTTTTTTTTTTTTTTTTTTTTTGGATCTTTGAGCAGGTTCTACGAATCGATATTAGAAATAAACTTTGTAATAAGATTTATATTTTGCTCGTCTCCGATGGAGTTGATGGAACACTTGAACGAGACTCAAATTTATATCTTACACGCGAGTGGTAAGTGGCGAGTTGAGGCTATTCTTTGAAGGAAGAATAAATTTATTTTTAAGCAAGAAGACTTTGTTATTCATCTTTAATGGAACTGAAGTTCTTGTGAGAAGTCGGGTGTTAATTCTTCGGTTCGATTTTTTCTTCCAACTGGATTCGAGAAGGAGGGAAGAAATCGATCAATGATCTTCTCTGATGGAGCCAAGAACGAGAAGTTTCATCTTCGACGAAACTCTGTTTATAACAATGTCATTCACAGAGTAATTGGGCTAATCCATGATAATGTTGCATCGTGTGTGCGATTTTCAAAACGGTATCAGAATTGCCGATATCGATCACGATTTGATCACGTTGGAAATTAAGTTTTGATCAAATTGATGAAATCTTCAACTTCTTCTTCAACTTTCCATAATAAAATAAAATACGTGGAGGACCAAAATTTTCATAGAACTATTTATCGTTAAAATATTTGTTGAGAGTGAAAATTTCAGATTGTTTGATCGATACAAATATAATTAAAAAACTATTAAGCAAGGAAAGGGGGAAATTCTTATCGGAGATAAGAATAGCATTGACCAAACTTTGAGAGAACTCAAATTTTATCGCAAAACCGATTGTTTATCATGTACAAAATTTAAAGTGATCGAAGAGAAAATGTCGAGAAAACCAACCAAGAATTCAAGAAACTCGAAGTTTTCGTGGTTCAGCATGATTGGAACAAAGGTGAACGAGTTGTAGTCAATTCTTGATTCCGTTAGATCTCTGGAGATATACAGAGAATAACAAGGCTGGGACATCTAGCGAAAAGATTCCATTGCTTCACGGTGTAAAGTATCGAAGACCTTTTGAACGTAGATCTCTTCAGGAATCGGATGACGCTTGATAACTCGGCGGAACGTGAATGGACGATCCCCCCGTAATCCTATCACGATCTTCGAATCCAATATTTAGTTATCGAATTTGATGCGTGGAATAAAATCATGGAAACTTGATATAAATAAGAAATTCCCTCTGTAACAGATATCAAGAGTTGTTCGCGCGATGATATTGGATGGAAAGAAATTTGAAAGAATCGTGGTAAAGGAAATGTGAAAAATTCGTTCGAGATGAGAGAAGAAGGATGTGCAGCAGTAGTTGATATCGGTTTAGAAAAAAATGGTAGAACCAAGGAGATCTAGGTAATCCCCGAGGACACTTGCTGTGCAATCTACGAGCCATCTTCCGTGGTTCGAGATTTCGCGATAACCAGGGGAATGGAGAAAAGTTTATTTTAAACTTAACCACGTAGAATCTCTTTTTAAGATTAGAGGTAACAGGATGATGAACCGATTTGGGAATAATGAATAATTTAATTCTTACCTTAGTGTATGCTCATTATATCAAATCGTAAATAAGAAAAAAAAAAAAAAAGAGAAGATGAACAGATTTTAATGAACACTCCAGACACGAACAATTTCATTCTTTAACCGTACGAATTATTTCAGAATATCAACAACTAAACGGAGAGGAAGAGAGAGAAAGAATGTGTTGTAGATTCAACAAAATCTCAAAGCAGTAACCCAATAATAGGAATAAAACAACCGATCAACTTACTTGTTTCTCTCTTGTTGAAATTTTCAAGGGACACATTGTAACAACAGAAGTGTAAGAACGATAATAAATATTTCATCATTCTCCGATTTCATCTCCAAGATGAACGCTTGAACTCCACCACGAGTTACATGAACTGAAACTCTGCCGTTTATATAGTTATATATAATTTTCACCCCCTGATCAAAGTGGCAAAATAGCCGACAAAATAGAGTATCCGGGTGGTAGCGGTATGTACGGGGGTGGCACGGGTAGCGGTGGGTATGGAGTGGGTTTGGGCCCAGGAGCGGGCCCGTCGCATTACATACCCTCCGCCACGTCCGTCGGCTACCAACTGCCACCCCCGCCGCCCCCACCGGCCTGCCCAAGCGCCGGAAATCAGCTGCTCACTTACGGGACCAACTTATCGCCCCATCACATGCAGCAGACCCATGCAGGAGACGCGCAACAGTCGAAAAGACGGAGGTAAATTGCGTATTATCTTCCCTTTTCTTTTCTCTCTTTCTTCTTTTTCTTTTAACGTCTTTTATGTTTGTGATTCTTTTGAGGACGAAGCGGAGAGACACGAAAAATCTGTGTGGGCTTTATCTCTGTGTGCAGAGATGTTCCTTTTTAGAGGAAAGAGATTAGATTTACGTTCGTTATACGGATGGAATATAAATGTAAATTGGAAATTTTGGATTCAATTTTAAGAGAAGGTATTATAATGATTTGATGTGAATGAAATAGAAGCATGGATTTCTTTATGCGAGAAGAAGAAGAAGAAGAAGAGAAATGACGATTCTTTTCTTTTTGTGTAGGAGGAAATTAAATTTCAATATAGGAATAAATTTGGAAAATTAATTTTCAACTGTTGTGACAGTGAATAATAGAAATTTGGTCAGGAATCAACGTATTGTGTAGAATAGAGGTTTTTAAAGATCTTATGGAAGATTTACATCAGTTTGGAGTGTTTAATTTTATTCTTATGAACAAGTGGATCTTTGGTATCTCGTAATTTAAAAATTATTTAATTTTGCATTGTGCGAAACCATGAAAATGTTGTGGTTTGTAGAAAAGTCGCACTTTTAAAAAGAAAAGATTCAGAATAATCGATACAGAATAGTTATAATTAGCACAAGAAGATGGCCAAGTGAATTCTTGACCTATATGCTTATAATTACGTTGATGTAGTCTTCCTTATGATTTGAATGATGCAGTGTTGAAAAAGATCAAAAACACCGCGGCTTTTTTAAGAAGAAAGAGCTTCATCATACGTATTCCACTCTCAAACAAAGAGGCCTCATTGTATTACAAGAGTCACATGAATCACTTCCATTATCTGTTCCAATTCATGACTCGCCCATTAAAATTCTTCAATCTTTAACATTTTATATTATCAATCCCTAAAAAGGATCATTTATTCATAAATTCGTATTACTAAATATTTTAAATCATATTTTCACGATCTTCTTATTATTCGCTTCTTAAAATACTCCAATTTTCAACAATTCAATATCTACAAAGAAATTAAACAAATTCAAGAATCTTGCTCTGCATACGATTCTTAAAAATCCTCTCAAATTTCCAATTTTTAAATCTCAAATATTATTCCCTTTTTAAAATTTTCATTCACATTCTAAGCTTAAAATCGACAACAAATACAGATCAGATCAACAAAACCTCAACGAATTAAACAAATTCAAGAATCTTGCTCTGCATACGATTCTTCAAAATCCTCTCAAATTTCCAATTTTTAAATCTCAAATATTATTCCCTTTTTAAAATTTTCATTCAAATTCTAAACCTAAAATCGACAACAAATACAGATCAGATCAACAAAACCTCAACGAATTTCTCTCCCCATAATTCCATAAATAGAATTAATCCAAAGATCATTCCATTCCTTTAATAACCCCCCTTTATCTGTCTCTCCCCACCAACCGAGAGAGTTCTCGTATTTAAAGAAAACAACAACGTGATCCAGCCGTTCGTTACAATATTTCCAAATTGCATAAATAACTGTTCTGCATTGTTAACGAGGCACAAGAGTCGGCCGAAAGAAAGAAAGAAAGAAAGAAAGAAAGAAGAGAACAGAATAAAAATAAGAGGGGTAAGGGAGAGGTGAAAGAATTCGAGGCTAGGCTGCGCCGTCTAGTTCGGTCTAGTTTCGAGTTGGGATCGTGACCGATTGTTCTCGCAATTGCTTATTGAAATTGAGAGAGGCGAAGCGTGTGTCAGCGGTCATGGATTCGCTATTCCCTTAAATCAATAGCCCACGGGGGAAACTTTGCGCGGTAACCGTTTGGGAATTTCCTCTCTTCGGGCCTTGTCTTCTTCGATATCTATCCAAAGACAGATCGAAGAACGAAGATCGAAACGGATCGAAACGATGTGGGTGATCGAACGTTTCTCTCCTTCGTCCTTTCGGCCGATATTTATCCGTTTGAAAATTAATAGGTAATAGGATGAATGTTTGTGCGCTTGAACGTACAACAAATTTGCAACGTGTATGGTATTGTTTAAAAAGAGGCGGGTGATAGGTTCCACTGTTTGGAATTCCAATTCGTTTATCCACGTTGGAAATTCGAATCGAATGTTTTCGACGATACAAAATTGGAAGGGGAAAAATTTCACGATTTCTATCCTGTTGCAAAATTGAAAATGGGATAGCAGTGGCAGATTTTATCATCGTGAAATTGAATCGAAAGAGGGTCTCTTTTAGAGAAAATTTAGATGTGAAGTAAAGGAGGAAAATAATTCTGGAGAGTTGATTGAGATGAATTTTTAAAAATGAGGGATTGGTAAGAGAAAAAAAATTTTACTGCTTTGATTTGCGTGCAATTTGGTTTTTTGGTTTTGCACGTCAAGATTTTATTATTGATTTTATAATTGCATTGTTATCAAATGATTAATTAGAAATTTCGAAAGTTGTATATATTTGTTTTCAATAAATTCAATTTGTATCGTATTGATATTACAATTGATCAATATTCTAGAGAAATCTCTATATTCTAATAGAATTAAAGATACCAACGAAGAATTTTAATTAGAATAAGTAGAATAAATCTAAAGATAAAAAATTATCGTCCTTTAGAGACTTTAAAATTTTAGCAAACTGCCATATCGATCAATCAACAAGGTATGTCAAGTGAAATATATTAAAAAAATATTTAAAAGAAAATATATTTCAATTTCTAATTTCCTCGTCGAAATCTTCACTCCTCAAAATCTCCTCAAGTTCAATTCGAATCTCTCAACAACTCGAACTACTCAATTCCTCGATTATCTCTAAAAATCGATAAAAATTCCATGTAAAAACTTGCTCCAACATCGATCGTTATCTCGATGATAAATTTTAAAATCGGCGAAGAAAAAAGAACAATGGGGGGAGATAAGAGAAGGCAAGGTGAGGGACGATCGAAAGGAGTAGTAGTTTTAATTGACGGAGTGAACTTTGATAGGCGACGATCGTCGAAATAGCATGTCAAGTTCTCCATGAAATTTATCACGTATCGTGTTATCAATGACAAAACAATCCCACCGTATCGGCAATAATTTTCGCCCAGCGCGACGATTGGTCGGAAATGGTAGCGGTTATGCTGTCTTTGAATCGAGATAGCCGGATTATCGGTGAAACCCGCGTAAAAACAACGTGGACCATCGTAAAACCGCTTTACCGCTACCACGTGAACGGAAACGCGGATATCATGGGCCCGATAGCGGATTCGAAAGCGTACAATGTTAGTACTTATATTTCTGTATTTGTATTTCTTATTATTTCTCTTCTTTTTTTCCACATTTTATAATTTTTATTTCATTTATTTTTCCATTTTTTTATTTATTTATTTTTTTTTTCTTTACTACTAATTAATAGTTTGTATTCTTAGAAGAGTTTGAAGAGATTCGTTGAGAATAATATACATGCGATTCGAATATATTTTGGAAAATAATGTTACTTAAGGATTTGGGAAAAGATGATTAAAAAAGAAAGTAGTTTTAGAAAGAAATTAATTTCCCTTTAAAATTAATATTTCACTATGATTTATTTCTTTCTTTTTAATTCTTTGGTCCTTTTGTCTATTACAAAATTTCCAATTTTAACAAAGAATAAAAATAAATTCGTCAAAAATCTGTTATGAATACGCATTTGAAGCATTTCAAGATTTACAATGTTTTCTTGATAATCTTCCCTTATTTTTAAATAAAAAAAAAAAAAATAAATAAAATATTGCATTTCGTTAAAACGAATTTTCATCCAATCCATTTGTATGTCCATTGTTCCGATTCATTAGAATGTTGACGATCAGCCGGTTGTTGCTCGGTGTGCAAATTGTTATTAAAAGATCGGCAACTTTTTCCAGTGAAATCCAAAACACGTTGACGAGACGAATTTATAAATAATGTCACGTTTTGACGGAAGTAAATTGCTTCATTATTGTACAATGTCTTGCGTAACCATCGTTGGACTTCATTATATATGTATACAAAAGGATTGAAAAACGATTGTGCGTACGACTTCCTCATACTTCGGCCCCGATACCGACACGAAGTTATAATGTTTATTGCGTGACTGTTTTTCAATCGACACTATGTATGTATCGTGTTCTTGCGTTATATTCGTTTCTACGAATTCTTTTTTTAGCTTTCATTCTAAATAAAAAAAACTTTTTCCAAAGAAATTAGAAATTGAATAGAAAAAAAAAAAAAAAAAAGATGGAAAAGAAAAATACAAATACTTGAGAGAAGAAATTGCTCGATCGATAAGAAGGAAATCGAATTATCTTCAAAAATCGAGAAAAAGAATTTAATGGATATGTTATATACATTTCATGAGTTGGAAAAGAAATTGAATAGCACGATTTCAATTTAATTTTCGCAGTTACTGACTTCATCTAAATACCACCCTCCATCTCCATCTTCGATTTTTAACAACTTTTCCACGAAACGAATATCGAATATATACATTTACGATATATATATATATATATACATTATACATTTCATGATTTGGAAAAGAAATTGATTAGCACGTTTTCAATTTAATTTTCGCAGTTACTGACTTGATCTAAATACCACCCTCCATCTCCATCTTCGACTTTTCCACGAAAATCGAATAATAAATTAGATCGAATCCTTCTTAATTTCTTAATCCAAACTTTTTCGAAAGTTTGAGTCGAAAACGAAAAATGAAAGAATGGAATGATCTCGTATCAAGTTTATGATCCCACGAGGAGGGTGGAGAAGGGTCGTAAAAATTCTTCCTCGTTGTTGAACGAAAAGAGTGGGATAGAAGCCGGTCTCTATCGCGTAAAAAACTCGATCTATCGAAAGGGCACGGCCGTTCCCGGTGATACATTCGTCGAAGGGTGTTTTTTCCTCGTTTCCACCACCGCCTCCGCAATCCTCCACGCGGTTTTTCCTCTACTCGTCTTCCCATTATCCTCGCCGGTTTATTCTCACTTTCGTCGAATCCGGACGAGTCACGCTCGATCGACTTCTTCTTCCACCTCTTCTTCTTTTTTCTTCCTCTTTCTTCTTGTCAACTCCTGGTCCTTCTGAACCATTCTTAAGGGGCTCGCACACGATCCACAATATAATAATATCGATGTGGTTATTGAATATGATCGAAATGATTGGATATATATATATATTGTAAAATTATATTGTTATTGTTTTTCTCTTAATCGTAAAATCTATAGAAGAAGAGGGAAGAGATAGCTTCTTTGCTCTTAGTCTAAACAATTTAATCCGTAAAATATTTTATTTTGCGAATAGATAAAATGAGAAAGACATTTCATTAAAGAAATAATTGTTATAAGAAGGAATCACGATTTGTTTATAAAACAACAATGGTTGTTAAAAATGAGACTAGATAAGAGAAAGTCTAACGTATTATCAGTATCAGAGCATTTTTATGCAAATACATATCGATACGTCTTTCGATAATTGGACAGAATAATAGAATAATCACTTTTTATTATCGCGCTCACCCTTCATCCAATGCAAACTTAAATTTTGCTTATCGATATTTTTGTTCTTTTCCAACTTTTGTATTCGTTTTCCACGAATATATTAATATTCTGATACTCATGGATAAATCTAATAAAATTACTCGCATTATACTACATAATTTAACATATTTTTTTATATATGTACATTATGCATAAAAATCTTCAGTCTTTAATTACCAATATTTTCAATGATATGAATATTATCGACAATATTATCGATCGTGTGTGAACCCCTTTAAGGTTCTTCGTGTCACGAACAAATCTTTTCGAAGTCTTGATCGACGTAACAGTCGATCTGGTTGGTTTTTACGAGATGATCGTTGAATGTCCTGGTGGAGCTATAGTAACAACCATTTCGATTTCCACGGATCGTGATTCGTTTCTCCTTTTCCTTTTTCTGCATTAGCGCTCTTCTTTAGGCCACTAATTAACGACCGTTTTAATCTGTAACTGGGTCATTCTTATTTAGACACGGAATCGAAGAGTTTAGTTTATGGAACAGGATTGGAAAAAATTTTTGTCTATATATTTTTTCTTTTTTTTCTTTTTTTTTTTTTTTTTTAGATTAAAAAGAATCGCTATTAAGAGATCAATTAAATCAAAATTATAAATATAATATTTCGATAAAAATTCAATTTTTTGAGAATTATACAGCAATTAATATCCCCCCTCCCGATCAATTAACCTTTTCAATTATTATACGGCCTGTAAATATAACTAATTATTAGAGATAAAAAAAAAAAAAAAAGGGAATTGTCTATATAAATATGTACGTAGCTATATAATGGATATAGTGATATTTTCATGAATCAATCTTCACTTTTAATTGAAAGGCCAATAAATCTAAAGCAAATTGAATAATCTCGAGACGAGAATGATAGTCGTTGAATTAAACCATTAAATGAAATTTCCTTCGATTGATGGTTAACGAGAAGTGGCCGTTTGGTATTTCAATTAACGAGCATTGAACACGGATAATCATTACGTTTCTAATGCGTTGATTTTGCTGAACGAGGCTTCGTGTGAAGGTGCGTGTCGATACACGGTGTATGACATAAATATGCATTACACGCTGCGTTTAGCGAGCGTTACTAATAAGCACTTAATTATGAACGAAAATAATAAGCACGACCGCTTCAATCTCGAAACACACTTTCCTCGTCGTCTTGTCCATCCGGTTCAACGACTTCTCGCAAGATTTTTTTTTTTTTTTTTCTTCTTCTTCTTCTTTTTCTTTTCTGTTGTTGTTGCATAAAATTTATCTTGCGAACGAAAATATTGAAAGAAAAAAAAGAATGTTTTCACGGAGAATATATTTCGAAGAAATTTTTTCGTTTTAGTTCGACTCGATTAAAATTTATGTATGGTAATGTTAATTCGATGTAGATATTATCTCGTGATATTTTAATTTGATTATTCACCGTTGTAATTTTGGAAAGAATAATTTGCACGTTTATTGTGCTCTTTCTATACGATGGGATGAGGGAAATTAAAATATTTAATAAAATCGTAAAATATTTTTTCAAAATGATTTATCGTAAAGTAAGTTGAGATATCATTTGGAGTCATCAATTTCTTTATGGGGAGAATCGATCAACAACCATTTGTTAATTTTCTATTAATTATTATTACCGTAAAGTAAGTTTAAATATCATTTGAAGTCACCAATTTTTTTATGGAGAGAATCGATCAACAACATGTCAATTTTCTATTAATTATTATTATTATTATTATTAATTATTATTACTGTAAAGTAAGTTGAGATATCATTTGGAGTCATCAATTTTTTTATGGAGAGAATCGATCAACAACTATTTGTTAATTTTCTATTAATTATTATTACTGTAAAGTAAGTTTAAATATCATTTGAAGTCACCAATTTTTTTATGGAGAGAATCGATCAACAACATATTAATTTTCTATTAATTATTATTATTATTATTATTAATTATTATTACTGTAAAATAAGTTCAGATATCATTCGAAATCATCAATTTCTTTATGGAGAGAATCGAACAGCCACAATTAATTTTCTATTAATTATTATTAGTCGATAAATTTTATCGATTTTTAAAAAATTAAAAAGACAATTAAAAATGGAATAATTTAACGCGTAACAAGTAACGTTTGAGACTCTCCATTCATAGGGATATACGATTCTCCGTAATCTCAGGTATCACTTCACTTAACCACGAATAATTACATCCCCAACCGTGGATAGGATTTCGAAAAAACGGGTGGTCGAGGTGAAAAATTCTTCGTAGTCGGGGGTTATGTAACATAATGATCTGGTAATCGGCCTCATGAATTCACAAACGGCCGCAAATCTCCTCTACGTGACGAATTCCGCGAGCACCATCGGGTTTTGTTTGGTCGACGCGTACTACGTTAAGCTGGCATTAGGCGGACAGCTCGACGGCTGTCATTGGCGCAGCTTGTGTTTCCTGTGCGGTATTTAAGAGGAATCCACCGATAACGAAACTTTTTTCCGTGTTTTCTTTTTTTTTTTTTTTTTTTTTTTTTGTTTTTCTTTCCTCCCCTCTTTTTTTATTTTATTTGCTCGTAGTCGTTCCAAATTCTTTTTTTTTTCTTCTTTGCTTCGATTTGAAAAAATTTTTCATTCGAATTAAAAAGTGATGAGAAGAAATGATGGAAACTAGGTGATTGGACAAATTTCCAATTGGCAAGGACGGAGATTAATTTTGAATCTTAAACGAAACTGAGAATGTAAAAAAATGTTCGATTTTACTACTATTATTTTTGAACCCATGATATATTATAATTAAATAAAAAAATTGTCATTGAGATTGAAGATACAAATTTCGATATTTTCAAATTACCTTTTCCTCCCTTCTTTTTATTACATTCAAGACATGTATCGCATTTAAAAAAAGAGAAAAAAGATAAAGGATGTCGAATTTATTATATCTTTCTCACTCAACAGGGACACAAAAGTATATTTTACAACGGAATTAAAATAGAGAGGCAACGATATCTAACCGATACTGTGTTCAACAACAACCCAGATCACGGTAACGTCCAATTAAAACGTTAAAAAAGTAAAAATCCGAAAAATCGTCCATTAATTATAAAAAAAAAAAAAAAAAAAGAGAGAGAGAGAAAAAGTTTTCCAACTTGCGAAGCTAAACGCTCTCTAAAAGTGGCGTAATCGTTCTTAAACGAGCGTGTAATAACTCTAAAAGAAGTAAGGGGGAGAGGGAGGAGAGAGAAGGGAAGAAAAAATGAAATTACAGGGGGAGGGGAGGAAGAGTAGTAGCCGATCGAGCAGAGTTTACACGGTGCATGAACAGCGAACGGGGGTAACAAACGTTTCGCCGGCAATTAACCGGATCCCCCTCTCTTATTTCCTCTTCCTTTTCGCGTTTTGGTCGCGTGACTTTCCGCTCGAGGCGAACCCCCTATCCCCCGAAACAGCAATAAGGGTTTCCTCAGCCGTGAGAATGACCCCCCTCCTTTTTTCTCTCCACTCTACCGTGAAATTCGGCCATTCCATTCTCGTCCTATTCCCAACCCCTTCGACTAATCTCTGATAAGCGACGAAAATCCACCACCCCCTCGATTGATTTTTCTCTTCTCTTCTCTTCTTTTTCTTTTTTCTTTTTCTTCTTTTATAATTCCATTTGCACGGTACGAGGTACACAATCTCGTTCCTCGAAACTGTTTCGCAATTAACGAACCGAAACGATCGAGATAAATTGCTCTATTTTTGCCGGGCCAGGGTTTTATCGCGTAAAAAAGATTGGCGGCCGGTTTTGTTTGCTCGTTTTGTTGGGAACGAGGTGAAAAGAGGCGCGGGAGATCGGTTCATTGAATCCGTGAGGCTTTTTGCTCCGGAACGGGGAGAGCAACAGGTATCGAGGCGGTTTTCATGGGATCGAATGTGAAGAGTATTCCGAGAGTGGAATTTTCGGGAGCGAGCATCGTCCCCGATTTTTTATTGTATTGTGTGATGTATCGTTGTTCCAACGAAAAAAGGGGGGAAGAAAGAGAATTTTAGGGTTGTTTGTAATATTAATAGCGGTAATTAGATGGAATTCGTCTGTGGAAGAATTGAACGAGAAATGCATCGTATTTCTCTCATGGTTAAGAAAATAATCGAACAATCGAATAACTTCCAAACCAAGAATTTTATAAATTAAAGATAAATTTATAAGTATAACTTCCAAACTAAAAATTTTATAAATTAAAAATAAATTTATAAGTATAAGTTCCAAACCAAGAATTTTATAAATTAAAGATAAATTTATAAATATTTTACAAATTATAAATACTTTTGTGTAACTTAAATGATTCGAATATCGAAAATATTCGAATCATTAAGTTATAAATCGCAAGATATCCAATTCTTCAACTTCAGGAATAGTAACTATTATTTTAAATCGAGTTGGAGATTCTGGATTATTGTTGATAATATGTTTTGTAGCCTGTTTTGGAAGATGAAATTTAATATTATATAAAATGAATGAATATATAATATTTTTTTTATTATTAATAGCTTTTACAAAAAGAGCTCAAATTCCATTTTCAACTTGATTACAATATAGCAATAATGGCTCCAACTCCAGTTTCTTCTTTAGTTCATTCTTCAACTTTAGTTACAGCTGGAATTTATTTATTAATTCGTTATACAGATTTATTAAATTATGAATATAAAAGGATTATTTTATTAGGTGGTAGATTAACAATATTATTTGCTGGGTTAACAGCAAATTTTGAATTAGATTTAAAAAAAAGTTGTTGCTTATTCAACATTAAGACAATTAGGATTTATAATGAGTATAATATCTTTAGGATTTAATGATATATATATATATGAATATTCGAATCAACATTAAATTATAAATCGCAAGATATCCAAGTTTCGAAATCCGGAATATACTCCTCGAAAATTATTCTCAAATCTTTCAAATTATCCAAATTATACAAATCCGAAATATTCCAGAATAAAGGATCCTTGAAAACCAAATCTATCAAATCTAACAATTCGACTCAACTTACAGATACCAACAATCCAACAATCAGTGTCCCTAAGCTTGAACTTTTCCAAGTCGTCGAATCCAGCACGAGGCGACCCAAACGTCCACGTCTGCATGGAATCGTTGGAAAACTCGGTGCAAGAAGCGGCGTGCAAGAAGAGGGTCGGTAGGAGCGATCGGGGAGGCGGTGACCAATAAGGTCGGCGGAGAGCGGATAAGAGTCCCAGAGTCGGAGAGCGATGGACCGCCTCCCGGGCCCATTCCACGGGCCCGCCAATAGCTTTGCTCTCTCCTTTTAATATGCGAACACTCGCCGCCGTTCGATCCCCGTTCCTCCTAATGAAAAAAAGTCTATCTATCGGATAGGTGTTAGATTCTTAGTCACCGTCGCCGGACATTTCCCCCTCGCTCTCTCGTTGCCCTCTTCTTCTTCTTCTTCTTCTTCTACTTCTTCTTCTTCTTCTTCTCCCCCGTCCGTTACGTGTCGTCTGTTCTTCTTCTTTCTCTCTCTCTCTCTCAAGAGCCTTGTCTTCCTTCGATTCTTTTTCCGATGCTACTGGCTACGTCGAGGTTAATCGAGATTCGAACCGATGGAAAGATACGTTTGGATTTTTCTTTCTTCTTTATTTCATTAATTTTATATTTATCAACGCGTTAATATCGTTGCTCACTTTCGTCTATTATTTCATTTGATGCACGAGTAAGAAGAATCTCTCTTGTCATTCGTTTCCGTCGTTATATTGCTGAGGTCCTCGAACAGTTCGAATGGTTGCCGTGGAACGAGTAACTGTTAAAATTTCTGCCCTAATTCGTTCCAACGATCGAAAGATAGCAGACAACAACTATATTTGTCCAAATTGCCCTGAGAAACTTCGTATAGAATAATTTCTTTGATAAAGAAATTTTTCGTTTTTGTATTATCTTTATAACAATTCGATAGTTTTACAATATCTACGAAGATTCTTCGTAAGTAGTGGAATATGAGTTACGATAAAATTTGTTCTTTCTTTTGTTGCCACTTTTATTAAACTGTATTTAATAAGGGGGAAAAATGGTGAGCCCACCGTGTTTGCCAGGGAGATCAACTCTGTCCAAAGAAGCACGGCTTCCCTGTAGATGCGAGGCGAGCGTTGGAGGTACTACAGGAAGGAGTCTAGGTGGATGTAGCACACGTGGACGTAGAGGAATGGCGAACGTAAATGTACGAGGACGATCGCGGACAACGTGGGGAAAAAGGGGGAGGAACAGAGGGGGGCAAGGGGGTCAAAGTCGTGACCACGGTGTCGGGCTGGAAAAATGCAAAAAGGCGCCACTGTAACCTGAACAGAGCCCTCCGTATCACGTGACTCCCCCTCTTCCCCTCCCGTTTTTGTTCCACCCATTATTTTGATTATTCCTCGCGTCCATTTGTTTTTTTTTTTAAACCTTTCTTCATCGTTTCTTCTCCAATCCATATTTCAATAACGAAAACTTGAAATCTCAACGAGAATTAAAATGGTATATAATAAAAGATTTCGAAGTAGTTGAGAAGATATTTAAAGATCATGATAGATGAACGAAAACTTGAAATCTGAACAAAAATTAAAATGTTATATTATGAAGGATTTTGAAGTAATTGAAAAGATACTTAAAAATTATAATAATAGATGAACGAAAACTTGAAATCTCAACGAGAATTAAAATGGTATATAATAAAAGATTTTGAAATAATTGAGAAGATATTTAAAGATCATAATAGATGAACGAAAACTTGAAATCTGAACTGAATTAAAATTTTATATTACGAAGGATTTTGAAGTAATTGAGAAGATATTTAAAGATCATAATAGATGAACGAAAACTTGAAATCTCAACGAGAATTAAAATATTACGAAGGATTTCAAAGATGATCGTAATTGAGAAGTTGAGAATTGTGGAAGGAAGTGAGAACGAGTGAATTTAAAAATTCGATGAAAATGTGTAAAATGAATAGTTGATAAATAGAATTCTAGGGTAAGTGTGTTACATTACATGTTGCTTCGTTAAGAGCCTGATGACCTGTTGATACCTTGGTTAATCCTTTTCTGTTTTTGCCCACGATGCCCGGATTAGCCATTAATATATTGTAACCTCGTATTGCTAACGGATTCTTGGATTTAACAAGGGGCTTTTTGTCAATTAAGATCCCTTCGATAAGATTCTACGCCGAACGCCTATCTGTTTCAACAATCTATGGAACATATATCCCTAACATCAACCGAACAGCATTGCAATCCCGAAGCATTGAACTCGTCTCGTACATACATATTCCAAATAATTTCTAGGCTGTATCAAAAATCTCTAAGGAAGAGAAACAATTTCCATTTTTCTCCAAGTTTTACTCCGTTAACTCCTACGCTACATTACCTGTGGATAAAAAACTAATATAAAGTTGTTGTTATACGTGCATGAATCTTTCCAATATTTTTGTATGCACCAAGAAATGATCCAATGAATATATATATATATATTATCCTTAAAATATCAAAATATTCGATCGATATTCGTTAATCGTGTGTTGAAATTAATTACACGATTCCTTCGATATACAATTAA
This sequence comes from Apis laboriosa, assembly GCF_014066325.1. Taxonomy (NCBI): domain Eukaryota; kingdom Metazoa; phylum Arthropoda; class Insecta; order Hymenoptera; family Apidae; genus Apis; species Apis laboriosa. Next base: position 148,119 of record NW_025223582.1, read on the forward strand.
TATTCGTAATATTATTAGAAAAATCTTACGTGTGCATACACGATTCAAAAATTAACGAAGATGAATAAAATTTAAATACGAGGTAGCGAATAAAATAGTACAACTTAATTCTTTATACTCTCTGAATAAAATTATAAAACTCTAACTTTCTTATTCTAGATATATACAACTCAAAGAACCTCTTTATCGATAACAATATTTTCGAAATCTTAAATCGATCTTTGGCAAACGATCTCGATTGAATACCAAATAAAAAGGAGAAGATGTAAATATTATTACTTTTCGAAATCTTAAATCGATCTTTGGTTAACGATCTCGATTGAATACCGAATAAAAAGGAGAAGATGTAAATATATTNTTCGAAATCTTAAATCGATCTTTGACAAACGATTTCGATTGAATACCGAATAAAAAGGAGAAGATATAAATATTATTACTTTTCGAAATCTTAAATCGATCTTTGGCAAACGATCTCAATTGAATACCGAATAAAAAGGAGAAGATAATATATTATTATATAAATAATTATATTATTATATAAATAAATATATTATTACTTTTCGAAATCTTAAATCGATTTTTGGCAAACGATCTCGATTGAATACCGAATAAAAAGGAGAAGATATTCTAGATATGTACAACTCAAAGAATCTCTTTATCGATAATAATATTTTCGAAATCTTAATCAAAGAATCTTTTTATCGATAATAATATTTTCGAAATCTTAAATCGATCTTTGGTTAACGATCTCAATTGAATACCGAATAAAAAGGAAAAGATATAAATATATTATTACTTTTCGAAATCTTAAATCGATCTTTGGTTAACGATCTCGATTGAATACCGAATAAAAAGGAGAAAATATATCCTAGATATATAGAACTCAAAGAACCTCTTTATCGATAACAATATTTTCGAAATCTTAAATCGATTTTTGGCAAACGATCTCGATTGAATACCAAATAAAAAGGAGAAGATATAAATATATTATTACTTTTCGAAATCATAAATCGATCTTTGGTTAACGATCTCAATTGAATACCGAATAAAAAGAAGAAGATAATATATTATTATATAAATAATTATATTATTATATAAATAAATATATTATTACTTTTCGAAATCTTAAATCGATCTTTGGCAAACGATCTCGATTGAATAAAAAGGAGAAGATAATATAATAAATATATTATTACTTTTCGAAATCTTAAATCGATCTTTGGCAAACGATCTCGATTGAATAAAAAGAAAGAAGAAGGAAAAGAGTAAAAAGTTCCATCGATCCATCATCGTTCTCCACCACCAAGCGACGCAAACTTTTAATCGATCTTATCCATCGTTGTTCTCCGGCGATGCCTTTATCCCGTCGAGATGTTAATCGATCGATCGGCGAGGAATCCACGAACGGATGCGTCGCCATTCGCCGCGTGTTAAGATCAATCGCACAATACGCGTGTAACGATGCATCTCATTAACGCAACGCGATACGAAGGGGAGAAGGGAACCGGTCGAGGAAGGGTTATCAAGACATTATTACGATCCTTATACGCAGGATAATGGCCGATGAGGGAACGCTCTGTTCCCGGATTAACGAACCTATAACGTGGGTTTATATTATATTGTCCTTTTCTTTTTGTACGCTTGCTTGGATTGGACGAGATTCGCGCGTTTGCGAGATCGTTGAGATGATAGACGGGTGTTTCGAACGTTTTTGCGCGATTTTCTAAAATGGAATAAAAAGGAAATACGTGGACGAGTGAAAAGAAGGAAAGGGATTTTATTTATTTATATTATAAATAAACTCGTTCGAATCTCTAAAAAAAAGTACACCATGTATATATGAACTTTAGTGTGATTTATTTAACTCAGATTTATAAAGTATTCTTAAATATTACTATACGTTTCTTATACGTTTATTTTATCACGTAGGCTTTTTTACATTTTAAATCGATTAATTATTATTTATTTTACAAATACTCGAATAATGTTTCAGATTACGATATCCGGTGAAGCATTCTCTTTGCGCAATTATATCTTTCGCTCCTTTCTCCATTGGATGAACAGACTTTACATTTTTTTTGTCGGCAATTTCTTTTCCTATTATTCGAGTGTTTTCTAATTCCTCGAGTCGAAAAGGCTGAGATGTGTTAAGTTTTAAAAAAAAGAATAGTTGGAAAAGTGAAACTTTTTTTAAAATGAAATAAAAAGGAATACGCGGACGAATGAAAAGTAAGGATTAAAAACGAGAAAGTGAAATTCGAATGGAAAAATAAGTAAAGGAAAGGAAATGAAACTGGTACAACGATAGGACAGGGGCGAAGGTGGAAGGGTTGAAGTCGCGATATTTCCTCGTTTCTAACGCGCGAGGATCTAGTGTGTTACCCGTTTCTGATGATTTACTATCCAGATAAAGGAGATAAAAATCGGAATAGGTGCTCCATTCCCACGGCGTTCGCGGCTACAAATTATCGAATGCTCCAAGATCCAAGAAATACAGAGATTTGTGATCTGACTGCAAAATCTACACGTGCGCGGTCCCCCTCTGAATCACTAGGCCTAGACACTTTCACCATGTTCTACGATCGATATCCAAAATGTCGTAGCCAACAACTTCCAACACGTTCACCAACGTTGGGTTATAAATTATTAAAATAAAAAACAACATCTCTTAGAGATTACAGCCAAAGAACGTTAACCGCTAGAGAAAGTCAATTCTTTCCTTTTCTTTGATTTTACCTCGCGAGTCCCAAAAATCGGTCCCAAAAATGATATCTTTCTTGACAAGATAACAAATAATTTTCATTCCAAAAAGAAATTAATAAATCTTATAAAGCATACAGTTCAAACAACTATAAAAATATCTTTGATCTTTTTAAAATAAAATTCCAAAAATATATCCGAATGAAACGCTTCGATCGATAAGAACAATCTTAAACAATCCAACGTTATGCCCAAATAAAATAATATAAAAAAATCACTCGAGACCAAAACCCAAACAATCCCAGAAGAAACCGTTCACCAACCGCGCAACGAATCTCAAAGAAAATCTCTACGCATCGAAGTCTCAACGAGTCCCAAAAACCCTTCCAGCGTGGAAAGAGTTGGAGAGTCCGTATCCAAGGGACGCCTAGCTACCAAGCATGCTACCATAAATACATTAAATCGACGTAATACCGCATTCATCGTGTACTGTACATAAGTCTCCTATCATCTCTCCTTGTCTCTCGTCGACTTCTCGGGGGCAGGAAAAAAAGAATAAAAAAAGAAAGAAAAAAGGAGAGCAGAGAAAAAGAGGTTGAAAGCGGGCAAACACACGCGGAGAGTATAGAAAAAAAAAAAGGGGGTAGAGAAGGGGAACGGTGAAGGAATATGGGGCCTTCTCGTTGTACCCGGATACACTGCGGGCCCTACACCACCCCCACCCTGACTCTCCGTTACTCCGGCGCGGTGGTGGGGGGCAGATGCTGGCTGTAGCTCGGCGTAACGTTCGCCGGGGCAAAGAAAGAGAAAAAGAAGAAGGGGATAGAGGGAGGGGGTAGAGGAAGGGGAACTCGGTTTTTCGCTCAGGGTCAGAGGCGTACATCACCCGAGTGCTCGCGCGCGCGCGCGCTCATGCCGCTGTAATAGACTGACGATAGGCCAGGGATTTCTATGTGTACCGCGAACCTCCAATGGGAGTATAATTTTCTATCCCGTGGTTAATACCCCGATCGCGCTCGATCGAGGAAACAAGAATGACGGTAACGAGATGTCAATAAGGGATTTATACCACAATACTTTCTTTGTATAGTTTTACTTCTTATTGTTATATATCGTGGTTTTATTTCTTTCGTCTCGTTTTTCTTTCTCTATTTTTCGAAAAGAAGACGAGGAGATTTGAGTTGTGTGACGAATCAGTGGGTCCAGTTTGACATCACTTAAAGCACTTTAAGATACACTTTTTTATCTGGATTATTTCAGCATTAAGGAAAAAGATTTATCTCCATATTGAAGGTAGATGTAAAAAGCAAATGTCCCGACTTCAGGTAAATAATTACATATGTATGATATTTAACGATGTGTAATCCTATCATGCATATGTAAATAAAATTCAACGTCACAAGTATTTATTCATGCATTTTCATGTTTTTTTTTTTTTTTTTTTTCTTATAACAGCTTATAATTCTAGTTAATAATTCTCTTAAGAACGAAAACGAAAAGAAAAAAATTGCGCAAGAATATAATAATATAACGATATCAATCGTACATGATCAATCAAATTCATTCACAATTAATAATTACATCGAGCTTTGCTAATACTTTCGATTACGAAAATTTGGGATAAAATAAAGATATGAAATAAATTTAAAATTATCGATCTCGTCTCTTTCTACAAGATAAATGGGGATAGAAAAATTAATAAATCGGAATCCATATTTATCCATCGGTCCCGACCACGTGGTTATATTATAGAGAGCAGAATGCTCGCGTGAATATTGCATGAGGAGCATAGCCCCTCTCTGTTCGCGCTTACTGTTACACGATACGCTCTAGATTTGGGGAAGTCGGATAGGCGACGGCCAATTTTGTAAACGTCCCCGTGTCGCGTTTGGTAATCCGGAAGTGATTACACTACGGCGTATCGGCGACGCGACATTTATTCGCTACGTACGTGGAATATTCGATCGTTTCGAACGGCAGATGGACCTCGGTGAACGACGTTCCCCAAGAACGAAGGTCGTGCGAGGAAGAGGAGTTTTCGCGTGACTTTTTGCGCAACGAGTCGAACCTCCATCGTCATTGGATCGGCAATGGCCGATTGCCACGTGGTCGCTTATTGTCTCGTTTTCATTTTTTTTTTTTTTTTTTTTTTTTTTTTATCTTTTGTTCCTCGACTTTATTTCTCGTGGATAATATTAATCTAATCGTCGTTGCATTACGTAGCTATTATGTTAAATGGAAAGAGGATGGAAAAATGAGATAAATGTGAGATAAGATTTAGCTAGGGAATTTTATTGTGATGATGAAATGATGATGATAAATTTCTAGATTTTTCTGCTAAATTTTGTTTCGTTCGTAATTTTTTCCTTTTTCTAATTTTCTTAGAAATTGTTAGAAAGATTTTGATGAAGGATCTTACGTATTAGTAATATTATTTTAATAAATTTTCACCGTATCCATTTTTCAACAATTTTTCACATTCGTTAATAATAATAACATATAACGTTAATATAAATAATAATAATAAATAATAATATATAAACTTTGTTTACAAAGAATATCACAGAGTTCTCATATACGAGTATAATATTGTATCATTATAAATTTTCTATGATATAAATGCAAATAATTGCATAGCGATAATTGCACGTTATTCTAAATGCTTGTATCTTTACAGATCCGACGAGGATGATCCCAGTGGGTGTAAATATAGAAGGTTGGAGAACGAGAATGTACAGGACAAAGAAAGATTTGCGAGGTGAGTGTCAGGCTCGACTTGCATGCTCTTCGTCTTACGATAATAAATGAGAGGAGTCGGTGAATGGGTTAAACATTTCTTTCTTTCTTTCTTTCTTTCTTTTTTCTATCGGAAAATAATGCGTTCTATTTCTAGAAGATTCTATTTCTATGGGAATAGACATTTAATATCGGGGAAATTGTTCGTTTTCGGTCAGAAATCCGATTGTTGGCAGAATAATAATTGTTCATTGTACGATTTTAAATAATCAGAAAAGTCATCAGATATTATTGGAAAAGAATATTAAATTATAGAGGGGAAAAAGGAAATTGATATATACCGCGCGTTAAAAATGAAATAAAATTATTTTTACACGTGTTGGAATATTTTGATTGTTATCATCATTTTTCAACTTTTCTTCTGAAGAAGAAACATTATTATGGAATAATTGGCGGTAAGATTTAATTTACCCGCCTTTTTCTCTCTTAAATCAATTGTCGTAAATCAACGAGCGACGATACCAAATTGCCGCGATGATAATATTTTTTTAATCGTAAAAAAAATTAATGAAACGTATACGTCAATAACAGTGTAAAAATTAGCATCTAAATTATGCATATAAGATGGGAAACTGTGATAGAAGATTTATGTTGATTAGACATTCTTTTTTATTACCTTCGATGATAATGCATTCAAGAAATCTTAGATCTCTTTTCTTTTTGCATCTTTTGTATCATCAGATTCCTAATCTATAGATAACAATATCTAAAAATGTTCTTAACGTAAGACGCTCTGTAAAATTTTTAACGCTTTTATCAAATACTTTATCCCGTCACAGATCTCTTTGTTAATATCTCTTATCCATTTTTCAAAGAGATATTTATAAGAACATTTATCTTCGTCTTATTACGCATAGACGAATAGAAGACACGATATCATATATCCATTTTTTCACGAGACACAATTTTTTAAATCGCTTACATTTAAACTTAAAACCCTTAACAAATTTATTTCTATTATTCACCGACCAATAAGAAAGCAATGTAAAAATTCGAACGAATGAAATCAAATCTTGCGTAGAAAATACAGAATCGTTTGAATGTAATTGATTAGCATACGATTCTTTGAAAAGATGAAAACAACACTCGAGTGATCGAAAACTGCTTGTCCTCCTCTATGTTCGACAACAAATTTAACTCGGGTTTGACGAATGTGAAAGAAAGAGAGAGATGAAGAGAGAGCAAGGAGAGGCTTGCTCCCCCCCTCCCCGATACCCGATGCGGAGGACGTGATTGTTAATTCGTCTCACGAAATCGTGGGCCAATATGTTCCACCGGTACACCCTGTACATGGCCGGCCAAGTACGAAGATACATACATACCTACATGATACCCGCCAATGTGAGTCGATAGCGGAATGGGAAGCCCTCCAGGCTGCTCCAGCGTGGGAACACGGGGCCCACTTATACGCGCGCAGCTCTCGCGCAAGTCCCATCCGCGGCGAAGACACCGCCGAGCTATCCCGATCTCGGCGACGCGGTGCGCCGTCGTTGACACGATATAACTTCGAAATAACCGAGCATGGACGTATTAATGTTTCGTTCGAGCGATTAAATAGTTTTCGAACGAATAAATCGGGTATATATATATATGGTGAGATATATTTAGAATTGGAATAGGAAATTTTATAGAAGAAAATTAGATTTGAATTCTTATGGAATTTTTTTTCGATATATATATGGTAAGATATATTTGGAATTGGAATAGGACATTTTATAGAAGAAAATTAAATTTGAATTCTTATGGAATTTTTCTTCGATATATATATATGATAAGATATATTTGGAATTGGAATGGGAAATTTTATAGAAGAAAATTAGATTTGAATTCTTATGGAATTTTTCTTCGAAATAACCGAGCATGAATGTATTAATGAAATGGGACATTTTGTAGAAGAAAATTAGGTTTGGATTCTTATGGAATTTTTCTTAAAGGAATAAGAGAAATTGGATGATAGAGAGGAAGTGGTTATTAGTTGAGGATATTAGTCGTCGTTGACACGATATCCTTCGAAATAACCGAGCATAGATGTATTAATGTTTCGTTCGAGCGACCGAATGGTTTTCGAATGAATAAATCGGGTTCGATGAAATTTTCTGGGTGACGATGTGGGTCGATTCGTGGGATATATTTGGAATTGGAATGTCATTTTATAGAAGAAAATTAGGTTTGAATTCTTATGGAATTTTTCTTAAAGGAATAAGAGAAATTGGATGATATTTCCTGGAGGGGAAGTGATTGTTAGTTGTGGATATCCTCGTTGAGGATAGATATCGTCGTTGACACGATATCCTTCGAAATAACCGAGCATGGATGTTATTAATGAAATTTTCTCACTGGATGTGGATATATTTGGAATTAGAATGGGACATTTTATAGAAGAAAATTAGATTTGAATTCTTATGGAATTTTTCTTAAAGAAATAAAAGAAATTGGATGATAGAGGGGAAGCGGTTGTTAGTTGAGGAGAATGGACGTTGAAATTTTACATTGAATCGGGGTAGAATATTATATATTGCGAGATTGGTGTAGATAATATTCGAACAAGTGTACAAGAGCATGTTTGACTTAGATCTCCAATCACTTTTATTACAAATTCACCCCCAATTTCCCCGAAGAAGAGGCCGCCTCTCAAAAGAAGGAACAATCTTCCGTGAAAACGACAAAACCACCGCCTACAACTCACCACTTGGAGAAGAAGTAGTTTGAAAGAAGACGTAATCTCGAAAGAACTCGAATGCAACATCCAATCCTCGATCTCGATGGACAGAAAGAGAAAGAGAGAGAGAGAGAGAGAGAGAGAGAGAGAGAGAGAGAGAGAGAGAGAGAGAGANAGGGAGAGGGGGAGGCGAAGGTGGAATTTGCTTTGTATTTTGCATTCGCCCCGGCTCAAGGGGGAAACTAGAGGGAGTAGTGATTGCAGGTATGGCCACTGGTACGCGTTTCATGGAAAAGTTGTGGCGGCGATGTCGCTCTCGAGCACCTCACTTTCAACTTAATAACGCAATTACCGCCTCCCGCCGCAAGCCAACCCTCTTATACTCGTTCCACCATTTTCTTCCTTTTCACCGCTGTTTCTCTCGCTGTTTTCGGCGCGGGATAAACCGCGAGAATGATGTTTGCTTGGGTATAATTTCTCTCTCTTTCTCTCTCTCTCTCTTTGTTTAAACGGATGCTTCGAAGCGGTAAAGGGGGATAAATTTTAGGGGGAATTTGTGAATTCAAATTGGTAAGGGGAAGTTAGATTTCTGATTCCGTGTTGTGAAATGAAATGAAGAGGATATTTCGAGATCGAAATTTATTAATGATAATAAAGAAAGAGGTTTATATATGTGTTATAGAAATTATAGAATGCGGCTTTATTCGCGGGCTATTGAAAGAAAAGGGAAAAGATCCGAGATAAGGATAATTTTCAGGGATAAATCGAATAAATTTCCGAAGTTTTAGTTGGTTTTTCTTTTCCTTTCTTTCTTTCTTTTTTAAATTGTCCGATCGAGAAAAGAGACGGAGAACAATTCGAGATGCAATTTTATTGGAAGCCATAAACGCGATAAGATGTTTCATTGCGCGTGGGGATAATAGAGAAATATTATTTGAACGAGAAAAAAAATCAGGATTTACCGATGGAAATGATTTTCAAGCTGGTTACAGTCATTAAATCCTTACGGTCTTCCATTATCTATAATGTCAGGCCTGGTCTTGCCAAGCATAATGGAATTATAAGACGTACGGTTAATGGTGTTCAATGACAAAATGAATAAAGAGAAGAGCGTATTTGAAAAATAGCAATGAAGAATTTCAAAATCGTCGTTTATCCTCTGTTTATCCTCTGTATAACCTGTAGTTATGTAAGAGAAATATCCTTTTTTTTTTTTTTTTCCTTTTTTCAAATTATTTTCGAGGTAAATTTAATACAATTATATATTAATAAAAATATATTAATTACACTGGGTATATAATTATCTAGGTAGGAAGCAAGAAGTTGAATTAATTAGCAGATACATATATATATATATATGATAATATAATAGTTAATTATTTATGATAATTTTCAACGATTAGATCTCTTCCACCACGTTGGAACGTTGTACTACTATAAAATGTGTATATTGTGTATATTGCATATAGGGTCAAAGTAGAACTATTGAAACGATCAATTGGTCAAGTTACGGTTGCACGGCAGTAAAGTTGGAGGTGGGAGTAAATTTATCGTTGGACTCTCGCCGAGATTATAACATCTTCGTTCGAAAATGATTTAAACGGCACTCAACGAATCGCATATTCGACGCGAAATTGCCTATTCCGACATTCTATTATTTTATGAGCCTGTTTATGACATAGTACACAGAACGCAGGCGCGATTGGTGACACTTTTATTAACCGATGGTAATGTGCCAAGGTTCTTGATCAATTTTCTTAAGTTGTTTTCGTATTGAAAGTGGATTTTTTTTATTAGACATTTCTTTCTAATATTAAAAAAATATATTACTCTTCTCGCCGAGTAACAATGATGTTTCCCTGCAATATCTCTCAATTTTGAAGTTACATGTATATTCGATTTTACTTAACTATCTATAATACTTAATATTAATTATATCCGTTAATTTACAACAATAAAACTTGAAGCAGTTTATTAAAGAATAATTAATGGTGATCACGTACCATTTCATTAATGACTAACTAATCCTTTATCGATCCATGCTCATTCTATTTATTTTTAATAAATAAGAAAAAATTGTAATTCTTTTATTCTCAGAGATAAAAAAAAAAATATATCCATCCTCGTCGAATTACAATCGAATCTCCAAAAGAAAAAGCGCACACAAAACTTCGAACATACATTATCCTTCAAGTTCGATCTTAAATTCTACGTTATAAAATAATCATCATTTTCACTCTAAATAACCAAGTTATAAAACATTATCGATACGATTTATTTCCATCGAGATAAGAAAGAAAGAATGAGGGGGAGAAAAGTCGATCGATCATTTCCGCGAGACGAGCATCCGGGATATCCATTAGCGTTCGGAATATTAAGATTTGGCATAAATCAATCGATGTCCACGGCTCGTTAGCATACGTCCACGGCTCGAATATATTTGATAACGAATAGGATCGCATTAAACGCTCCTCAGTCGATTCATAATTCATTGTTCGAACGGAGGGAGGAAAGCTATATATATATATATATATATACATATAAGTTCTATCGACACGGTATGTACACTCGATCGTTAGACGAATCCATAATTCACGGTGCGGACATTGTCATTTATAGGATTGCCTCGTAATACCGAGCGTATCGATGACGACGACGACGACGACTCGGCCGAGATCTCCCCGCGATCTCCTTTTGCTATCTACGTGCGGTACACGTGGATCTACGTGTACGTATCCTCGCGTGTGTCGAGGAACTCGTTTTTTCCCCCCTTGGAACGATTTTATGTGTGCGGTACGTGCATTTCAGTACCGACTTTGTATCATCGTAATGCAGAAATCGATATACGGGGTGGACGGTTTCTTTCCTACTCGTGTGCTTCGGAAAGATGAATATCTTGCCGCGAATCGTGAAATGAAAGTACATATTCATAGGAATCAATAGGATTATTATTTGGTTAAAGGTAATTCTATTTTATTCTTGATTTCAAATAAATTCCATTCAACGAAGGAAACATAGGAAACAATTATTAACTACATTAATAATAATTTAATATTTTTAATATTATTAAATTATAAACATATATAGAAATTAAAATAATATATATAAAAATTTAATATTATTATTAATTAAATTATAAACATCGGTTAGAAAAGTAATAATAATTCAAATTCTAGAGAATGCATCAAATAAATCTGACGATGATGCGTAACCTCGTTTTTTCCGAATATATATATATACTAAATCTTTTTCGTTAAAATCAACCTAAAAAATAATCTATCAATTTATCCCACAAATTCAAATACATTATCGCTTGCATTATTTAATAACTCATTCAATATCTTAAATAAAAAAAAATAATCTTAAATAAATCCTTTTAATACCCGAAAAAATAGTCGAAGAGGAAGAACAATTTATTTCACGATAATATAACTCCATACGTTAAATACATACGTTAAAACCTGTTTATTAACGAATTATCCCATTCGATTAAATTATTCATACGTTCGATGATAATTTTTAGAAAAAAAAAAAAAAAAAAAAAGGAAAGAATCTCGGAAAGAATCCCATGATAAAACCGAAGTATAAGGGAGCACCCTGTATAGCGTTCGCTGGACCCACGGAGCGAGCGGGCAACTTCGGAACGTCTGACCCTTGACCCAGGAGGTTCTCTCCGTCCTGCTCTCGTTGGATCGCGTTCCTCTTCCGCCCCCCTTTCCCCTCCCCGCGACTCCTCTACCGCGGTACATACCCCGCTTTATACTTGCGCTTTAAGGCGCCCTGGCCTCTTTTAAATAGTCGGCCACGTCGGGGCCCCGCGTCGCCGATTTCCAAGAGGAGAAAGAGAGAGGACTTGCGAGGCGGAAGCCTCGTGGGCCATCGAGAGGCGTGTGACGATCTCGTTTTTTGGGGAAATATTGCGAGGGGAAGAGAGGGTTGGATAAAAAGGAAGAGTCTGGTATTTTAAATTGGAATTTTTCTTTTGAAAGGGGATGAAGAGAGATTTTGGATTCGTGAGATGTTTGAACTTTGGTTTTTTTTTTTTTTTTTAGGTAAAAATGTGGATATCGTTGAGAAAGATGACGATTTGGAAAGAATTTATGGGACGTACGTTGGGGGGAATTTTTGGAAAATTTCGAAGATAATCAAATATCGTGCTCGTAATCTAATTCTGATTTGTGTCTCTAATTTGTGTCTCTAATTTGATTGGTGTCTCGAGAGATGCAAGTTTTATTCTTCTATTAATTATCCTGTGATTTTACCGACTCGAAACAGGCTTTTCCACGCGAAGCAAAGTGGAGAACACAATTTTTCCCACACGGGGTCGCGGCGGTGTTTGAGACGGGGTGGACGTCCTAGACGCGGAACTTAACAAGAGGTCAATGCTCACGAACACATCAGCCTCGCGTCAACTACGGCAATATTTTACCTTAGAGTCCAAAACCTGAGTCTAAAAACAAACTAGTCCATTAAAAAAGAAAATACTCAATGACAGTGATAATAATAAAACAAAGTATAAAAAGGAAAGTATAACTTATTATCCTCGAAATTAGGAATATCTTCAAACGCGAAAAAGATTTTGAATAATACGCGAGACAAAAGAATAAAATAAAAATGAGTATAGGAAAAAGATAAGGCAAGTGTTACAAATTACATACAATTTTTTTAATTTGAATTTTAATTTCAATTTAACAAAATAAAAATTGTATTCTAGCAATATATATTATGATTAATCGAGCTCAAAAATTTGTAAAGAAAAAAATTAGGAGGATAAACAATATATGTATATATCGTTTCCTGCATTTATTTCAGAATAAAGAAAATTCAGTTTTCCTTGAATTATAACAGAATAAAATCAACCAGGCGATAAATATTAACTCCAATCACATTGGATACAGGAAAAAGGAAGAAATCGGATGGGAAATGATCGCATCTTGAGTGGAATAAGCATGAGATAATAGTTCCTGATGGACCTGAAACGAGATGGAGGGTCTTATCTCGGTAGTAAACAGGAAAGGAAGTTCTGTAGCCCTTATACCCAAGAAAGAAACACACCCGGATACACCCAGCTCTAGAAAATAAACGAGTTTCATTCATCTGTTTCAAATATACCTTATATATTTAATAAGAGTGGTATTCGATAATGTGTCGAAAAATTTCTTTCAAATTCTATTCTTTTAATTTTTAATCGTGAGTGATTGATAAATGGATAAGTATCGATAGATTTTTAATTCTCATTTTCCCAAATTTCTTTTTATTTCTTTCCATTCTTGGATTTCGAAATAAGAAGTATCTCTTGTATCTCTTCTCTTTAATTAACTTTCGTAAAACGTATTTCTCTAGAAAAAGATGGCTCGATTGCTCTACGATATTCAACGCCCATCCTAAACAAAGAAGGTTATCGACGATCATTTAACAAAAGAATTATATTTAACAAAAGTACGTTTAACGTGGAAAGAGATAATATTTCGCTCTGATCCTCGTTCACGTGTGTTTTTCTAAGATGCATGACATACGTTCGACTGAAAATTATCAGGAATTAAATGCCATTAAATTTACGATTGCTGGCCGACAATTACCATAGAAAGCGGAGAGGAAGACGCGCGCGCCGGTTACCCTTTGGTAGCGGTAATAACAGGGGAGGTCTGAAATTGTGGTTTCACCCGATACCCCTTTTTTCTCGATAGGTGGATCGTGTCAGGATTTATTGGCCGCGTTGATCACAAACACGCTTATCAATGGGACGTGGTTGGTCCCATTCGTGGATAAGCAGTTTTCTTAACGCGTTACATATATTTTTCTATGTTATGTATTTTTCATTATGAGACAAATGGAGTTTTGGGAAAAGTTTGTCACCTTACATTTAACGGTTAAGGATAAATAATTTTCTTTGGTATTTTAACTTCCTCGCCAAACATATACGCGTTTGTATTTTTATTGACTTATATTTTACGTAGAAAAATATATTTTTCTAACTCATAATTCAGGCTCGAAGGTGGATCGTTGTTTGTCAAGTTAACGAGTTTAGAAGTGGGTAGAAAATTTTTCCAGAATTTTTGGACAATTTCCTTGAGTATTTTTTTTTTTTATATTCTTTGAGATTCGTTTAATCCAATAGTTTGAGAATCAGGTAAATAAAGATTTCTCGAGTATTTAATTATCAAATTGTTATATCCTATTGAGATTATACGAATTTCTTTAAAACGATTTTAATCGATCTTTTAGATATCCTCTAAACGATTTTTTAAATAAATAATTTAAAAATACGTGTTTCCTTGAATATTAAATTTTTTTAATCTTTAAATCGGTCAATTTCGAAGTCACACACAAGAATCTAAAAGAAAAGAAACAAATCCTACAAATTATCCTACGAATAAAAAATACCAAATTAGACGTAATTCTTAAATCTTCAGATCCCTTACAGTTGGATCTATCGATAAGTCTACTTACAACATTCAGCCTCTTCGATCATCCAACCCCGATGATTCGTCTAGCTGTTATCCATACAGCCTATAAAAAAAAAAAAAAAAAAAAATGCCTCATAATGCAGGCGAGATATTCGTGTATTTCGTGTCTCTGAATTATGGAAATGAACCACGCACAAGATTGGCGCCGTGCACTTCCATAATCACGGTCAAGTTTCCTTTACCAAACGGATAAACGATCCCTCAAGGATCACACAGGTTAGGGATACCGGGGATAATATCGTGTTTATAGACGATTTTGAGAACTGTTTGCCGATAAATATTCGTTTGAAACTGAATATGCCTGTGGTGAGATTCTTTTAAATTGAAATACGTATTTTTTGAAAACAGTAAAACGTTAATGCCTCCTATCGTCAAAAACATATAATATTATAAAATTATAATTATTAAATTATATATTAAAAATAATATTATATAATATTATAAATATGTAATATTTAGAACGATTGTTGACGGTTTATTAAGCAATAATAATTGTACGAATGAAACAATTTTTAAATCTCTTTCTTTATTCTTTTTTTTTTAATGTTAAATTTTAAAGTAAAACGTTAATGCCTCCTATCGTCAAAAACATATAATATTATAAAATTATAATTATTAAATTATATATTAAAAATAATATTATATAATATTATAAATATGTAATATTTAGAACGATTGTTGACGATTTATTAAGCAATAATAATTGTACAATGAATGAAACAATTTTTAAATCTTTTTCTTTATTCTTTTTTTTTTAATAAAATTTAGATAAAGAAGCTTATAAATCGATGAGAAAAAATGAAATGTAGGAAGAGAAAATCGTTTATAGTCATTTTTAATGATCATAAATGAATTTCAATATATGTTGTTACTTATATCAATCTGATAAATATGAAATTCTTTGAACAATTCATTTCAACTATTTAGAATTACTTTATCCAATTGTTATTCTTTTGAAATCAGTATAGTTTTAACGTTGATATTAACATTCATTCAAATTCAGAACGCATTTTTTCCACGGAAAAAAAAAAAAAAAAAGAAGAAGAAGAATCGATGAATTTCATATTAACATTCGTTCGCCAATAATCCCCATCTATAATTCATCGAACTATGCAATTACCTTGGTTTCGTCTTGCGACTTACTGCAGGGAGAATCATTGCGAAATTGAGCGGCGGCGGCGGAACAAAATGACCGCCTATATCACCGAATTGTCCGACATGGTGCCGACGTGTTCAGCCCTGGCCAGGAAACCGGACAAATTGACCATACTCAGGATGGCGGTCGCCCATATGAGAAACCTCAGAGGTGAGTACCTTCCTCATATTTAGTAGTCTTTTCTTCTCTTCCATTCGAAGGAAGAGAAGAATCCTTGTTAATTTCTTTTTTTTTTTTTTTTTCTACCAAATTTGTTCTTCAACAAATTTAAATTTCCCTCCTTAAAATGTTTCAATTATATAATTATCACGGAGTTATCGTTCTAAATCAATTGTTTCTACTAGATTCTACTTGAATTTTATTCGATTAATTAACGATTATTATTGAAGATTTCCTTCCTTAAGGTGTTACAATTATATAATTATCACGGAGTTATCGTTCTAAATCAATTGTTTCTACTAGATTCTACTTGAATTTTATTCGATTAATTAACGATTATTATTGAAGATTTCCTTCCTTAAAGTGTTACAATTATCATCACGAAGTTATCGTTCTAAATCAATTGTTTCTACTAGATTCTACTAGAATTTTTATTAATTAACGATTATTATTGAAGATTGAATAATAAAGAAAAGAGTAATTAATTAGGATAATATATTACAGAGGAATATAAATTTCCATTTTTCGAGAGATAATTTAGTAGATTATCGTTCGATATTTTATAAATTAATTATTATGGAACAATTTCAATGGACACCCCCGATATTCTCCAGCTCCGTATCGATAGCCACGAGGGAATCGAATAAACTGTATTCGAGCGTAATTCAATCGGTCAAAGCGAGTCAAAGCGTAAAGATCGCGTTGCCAAAGTTATTTTGCTGCTCGTGACGGATAACTCAAACAACGACGATGCTTAATCGTCACGTCCCGCATTGAACTAACTTTGTGCCTTATCGGACGGCCGGCGACTCGTTGAAAATGTATATTTCCATGTCAAAAACAATTCTGCACATGTAATTCTTTCGAAAACAATGGGTTGCGCCTTAACCTTTCGATATTAAACAAAAAATCTCGGGAATTATGTTTCCATCCATTAATTATTGATAAAATGTTGTCGATGGTTAATTTAAAAAAAAAAAAAAAAAAAGAAAAGAAAAAATTTCTCCTTCAAAAAGATAAAAATTTGGTCAAAGATTCGTAATAATACATTGTTATATTCATTATAGTTACAGTTAATCAAATATTCTGATAAATAACTGTTATAAGGCTAAATTGATTAAATATTTATTTTGTATCGAAAGATGTACAAATATAACTAGTTATACAAATATTGAAATTGAATTTCAAATTTCAATTTTTATTCCTCTGTGAAAGCTGCTCGAAGAATTTTTTTTGTTATTTATAAAAAAATCTATCTACGATTGTATCCATAAATAATGTTGCAATAATTTAATCCTATCTTATATAAAAATGACACGATTTCACGTCAGCAACTGCATCGTATTAAACTAATCCAGCCAACTACTAACGTAACCTTGTAATTTAAACTCTGAATCATTATTTAGAAATCCGGTCGTTAGCTTACGAACATTAAACTCATTTTCCCTCGAAAATGCAGATAAAAATTGAATAAAAATCGCAACAACTCTTATAACTCACCTCTCCCCCCTTTAAATAACTCTCCAATAAACAGATTCCAGGCTATCGATCGAACCCTTCACTCGAAAATAACAAAAATCAACTCGCTATTTCATATCTAATCTGAAAAAGAACACTTAAGAACACTTAACCTAACCTAACCTAACCTAACCCACAACAACAACCTTTCTATATACGCTCTGTGAAAAGGTCGAACAACAGTAGTATACTCCTCCTATCATCTCTCCTATCATCCTATCATCCCGATCGACAACGTTCTTTCCACTGTAAAGGGGATGTCCTCCCGGGGAGGCATACACTCTCTCCTGCCTCTTGGAGGATCCATCCGGTCAGGATGGAGGAGCAGTAACACCGGAACGGTCGTAATTCACCGAAGGTTTCGTCGGGTCATATCGAATGCAGAAAGCGCGATATATGCTTCCGGTGCAAGAATGGGTGGAGTTGCCCCGTCGGCTGTCCCTTTAGCCCCGGCTCCCTTCCTCGTGCTGCGTGCACACACGCGGTCATACGACCTCTCCTTACCCCCCTTCGCCACCCTTCGCTCTCCTCCTCTCCTCTCTTCTCTTCCTTCCTCCTTAGGTGTGCCTACCTTTACGCCTCTCTTTCATCGTTCCACCGCGATCTTGGATATGTGTATATATATATATATATGTATATGTGTATATGTGTATATATATATATATATATATATATATCGGTGTGCGTGCCGTGATTCCAGCTAAGTATTGGTGGTGCGTCGCATTGTTTATAGCCACTTCTCCTCTTTCCCGACAACAGGGCCGCTGAATACAAATTGCTCGAACCGGAGAGCTTCTCTCCTGTTCTTGCTCGTCTCGGCCTCTCCTCTCCTCCTCCTCCTCCTCCTCCTCCGCTGTCTTTACCTGGAGAGGAGAGAGGAGAGAGGCGATCGCCTCCGGGATACGTCGCGCGCGTACACCCACCCTTCGGCCGCGCGGTGCACCCGTGAGACGTGGGACAGACGCTTTTCCGTCGAGTTTTCCCTGCTCCTCTTATATTTTTCTTCTCTTCTCTTTTCGTTTTTCAATAGTAGTTGTTTCAATAGAAATTTTAGAATTTTTTGAGGGTTTTTTTCTTTTAAGTTAATGCGCAGCAAATTGATAATTAGTAGTCATTTTTTCTCTTTTCTTTTTTTCAAAGTTGCTTCAGAAATTTTCGAATTTTTTAAGGTTTTTTTTTTTAAGTTAATACGCAGCAAATTGATAATTAGTAGTTGTAGGCACTTTTTCTTGCTCTTCTTATATTTTTTCTCTTTTCTTTTTTCAAAGTTGCTTCAGAAATTTTCGAATTTTTTAAGGTTTTTTTTTTAAGTTAATACGCAGCAAATTGATAATTAATAGTTGTAGAGACCTTTCCTTGCTCTTCTTATATTTCTTTTCTTTTCTTTTTTAAAGTAGTTACTTTAATAAAAATTTTTGAATTTTTTAAAGGTTTTTTTTTAAGTTAATACGCAGCAAATTGATAATTAGTAGTTGTAGACACTTTTCCTTGCTCTTCTTATATTTCTTTTCTTTTCTTTTTTCAAAGTTGCTTCAGAAATTTTCGAATTTTTTAAGGTTTTTTTTTTAAGTTAATACGCAGCAAATTGATAATTAGTAGTTGTAGACACTTTTTCTTATTCTTCTTATATTTCTTCTCTTTTTTCTTTTTCGAAGTAAATAAAAATTTTCGAATTTTTTAAGTAAATGCGCAGCAAATTGATAATTAATAGATACTTTTCCCTGCTCTTCTTATATTTCTTTTCTTTTCTTTTTTAAAGTAGTTACTTCAATAAAAATTTTTGAATTTTTTAAAGGGTTTTTTTTTAAGTACGCAGAAAATTGATAATTAGTAGGCTTTTTCTTATCCTTCTTATATTTCTTTTCTTTTTTCTTTTTCGAAGTAAATAAAAATTTTCGAATTTTTTAAGTAAATGCGCAGCAAATTGATAATTAATAGACACTTTTCCTTGCTTTTCTTATATTTCTTTTCTTCTCTTTTCTTTTCTTTTTTTAAAGTAGTTGCTTCAGAAATTTTCGAATTTTTTAAGGTTTTTTTTTAAATTACGCAGCAAATTGATAATTAGTAGTTGTAGACACTTTTCCTTGCTCTTCTTATATTTCTTTTCTTTTCTTTTTTAAAGTAGTTACTTCAATAAAAATTTTTGAATTTTTTAAAGAGTTTTTTTTTAAGTACGCAAAAAATTGATAATTAGTAGTTGTAGGCACTTTTTCTTATTCTTCTTATATTTCTTCTCTTTTTTCTTTTTCGAAGTAAATAAAAATTTTCGAATTTTTTAAGTAAACGCGCAGCAAATTGATAATTAATTTTCTTTTTCAAAATAGTTACTTCAATAAAAATTTTCGAATTTTTTAAGTAAATGTACAGCAAATTGATAATTAATAGACACTTTTCCCTGCTCTTCTTATATTTCTTTTCTTCTCTTTTCTTTTCTTTTTCAAAGTAGTTACTTCAATAAAAATTTTCGAATTTTTTAAATGTGCAGCAAATTGATAATTACAAGTAATGGTAGCTTTGATGGCCGATTGATTAAATAAAATCTTTCTAATTGTAGTCTTGTTGAAACTAAGAGTTTATGAGATTTTGATCGACATAGGTTTGATGTGTTTGCGAATATATAAGATGGTACAAACAGTGGTTAAAATTGCGTTTCTTTTTTTGTAAGAATTGACTCGTACATCGAGGTAAATTTCAAGATCATGTCTTTTTACAGAGATAAAGGTGATTTTTGCTTTTGTAATATTACGTCATGTCATGAAAAATGTTTAATTTATAACGACATAAAACTATAATATAACTATTACGACCTAAAGCTATTTTCATAACTGATTACCAATATTATCGATGTAATATTACGTCTGTATAAGAGACGTTAACCGATTGTTGTCGATGAAATACGCCTTTTTTATAAACTACGATTGATTTACGTTCACATAAAATTACGTTTCTTGATAAAATGTACCCGCTTACGCCTCTCTCGTAATCTATAATCGATTCACGTTAATGTAAAATATTATAACCCCTTCGTAAAGTAAAATTATATCTTTTCACAAGATAACAGAAAATTTAAAGATGTAAATTACTGTCTACGAAGATATTAGTCTCGAAGGGAAGAAATTTTATAAGAAGCAGAAGAGAGTAATGACGGGGTTTATTGATTCTTCTTAGAGTTTTATTTTTAATGAATGATTGGTTAATGAAAATTGTTTCCTTGAATCGATAGATCGTATCAGTTTCCGGTGTCTCTACTGTACAAGAATTAAATTCCAATGAAACTTTATGATAACTAGAATTACAATTTACGCTCTGGTAAATTTTTTTTTTTAATTTTCCTTTTAAATTAATTCATTCGTTTAATTAATCACAATCAATTTGGATATGTCAGTCTGTAAATTTATAAATGACCAATCATAATTTCTCTATTTCATTATTCCTTTAAATATCACATCATAAACATTTCATAATGTGTTTAATTGTAAGAAATACGAAATCACGAAATATGCATTAATTACATGCCTTTTATACTTTATTGTTTTATGCATTATACTTTATTGTTTTACAATTAAAATTTATAGCAATAAAAATTTCACCTAATACATCAAACATTATATATATAACTTCAGACCGTCTTAAACTAAACTTATTCGTTCAAATATATCAATCAATATAAACATTTTTTTCTTCCATCAAATTGTCCTATCTTTTAATTAAATTCTACTCAATTAAACACCAAATTTTATTACAGAACAAAAACAAGAAAATAATAGAAAAGCGAGGAAATCGTCCCCAACCCGCCATTAAGTTTAAAGTTTTCCTAAATTTTTCATCGTGTTTCTTCAACGATAAAAATAAAAAAAAATAAATCAACAAGTCACTGCTCCCCTCAAATTCCCACCACCGTGAACTCTCTTCCTCGACGTAACGAGAAAAACACCAAGGAAGAGAAGCCCGTCTTTCTCATCCTCCCCAATCCAAAAGTAAAATCAACCCTTTAGACGAGAAACAAGAAACGGAAGAAAACATTTATCGCAATAAAACTCGACGCCACGCGGGGATCGTGTATCGTTAGATGGGTCAAGGGGAGCATCTTCTTTCGATGGAAGGAAATCGAGTAGAATCACGCCGGCATTAATGTCCATCGAAAGACCGTTCCACTACGTGGAAGGTAATGGTAACGAAGGTCACCCGGGGTCTTCCATAGATCTTGTTTGGAAGTCGTTAAAGTACCTCTTCCCGGAATTTCTCCGTATATCGGGGTAAAGATCGCATCGCCCCCTCCCTCCCTCTCTTTTCTCTCCTTCTCCCTTCTCTCTCTCTCTCTCTCTCTTTCTCTCTCTTGCCTTTTGCCTTTTGCTCGCAGGATCCTGTCCGCTTTGCAATTCCGATCTTGCACCTCGATAGTTACCTACGCTGCTGAGCTGCCCCGTCCTCATTTTTGGTACCGTACCTCCTTCCTTCTCCCTTCCTACTCCCCTCTTTCCTCCTTTGAGTTCGTTCGTTCGTTTGTTGGTTGGTTGATTTGTCGAAAGATTTATTTGTGTGTGTGTGTGTGTGGGTGGGTGGGTGGATGGGTGGGTGGATGTTTTTGTTTCTGTTTGTTTCTCTTCCGGATCTGAAAGTTTTGCGGATCGAAGATGATCTATCGTCCGATTTGCGAATTGATGAAGAATTTATCGTTCTGTCAAGTTTTTGGATGGGAATTCGAAGGATATTCGAAGGAAAATATAATATAAGTTCGTGTACCGAATATTTTCAACGGATTTTCGATGATTATTCGAATTAATGTGATAATCGGTGAGTATTTTGTTTTGAACAAATGTTGAAATGAACGTGAATTGGTTTGATGGTTTGAAACTACGGTGATTGATTATTTTTTTTAATTATCTATTTGATCTGATTTTTAATTGAGCGTGTTAAAAATCGATATCGATTTTTAAAATTCTTGTAACCAGTCGTTTAATAAAATCTTAGGATTCTACTCTTCTGAATAGATATTATTATTCTCAGCATGAGATTTCATTAAACTGGGCACACTTGAAAAAAGAAGATGTCCAGTCTACACGTGAAGAAGTAGTAACACGTATCCCTGAACAAGCATTCGTTTCGCTTGAAAAGTGTTCCTCGTTACATGTGCATTCGATGTCGGACAATCGGGTAGATCACTCGATCGATACGGACGTCAAACGTAGAAAAGTTCAATCTCTGTGAAACAGAAGAAATGGAAAGCACGAAATTAATAGTCATTTTTTTTTTTTTTTTTTTTTATTAAAAAGATCAATTTAAAATTAAAGTTGCATCGATATTGAAAACCGTAAGAATTAATTTTAAATCGAAACAAATTAAATAACCAAATCTCCCAATTATAAAAATTAAATAAATATATAAAAATTAATATATAAAAATTAAATAAATATATAAAAATTAATATATAAAAATTAAATAAATATAAAGAAAAATATGAAATTCTCTTTTCAATTGGCATAAATTAAAACAAAACTGTTCTATTTTAGGAACCGGAAACACAAGCTCAGATGGCGCGTACAAACCCTCCTTCCTCACCGATCAAGAGTTGAAACACCTGATTCTCGAAGCAGCGGATGGCTTTCTGTTCGTAGTCAGCTGCAATAGCGGAACGATCATCTACGTATCCGATTCTGTGGCGCCAGTTTTGAACTACACACAAAATGATTGGTACGGCACCAGCCTCTATTCACAGGTTCATCCGGACGACACAGAGAAAGTGAAGGAACAATTGAGCGGTGCCGAGCCGGAAAATGGAGGCAGAGTGCTGGATCTGAAGACGGGGACAGTAAAAAAGGAAGGACAGTGTAAGTATATTTTTTTTGTTTTTTAAAAATTTGCCTTCTTTTTCCAAAAAATTGTTCTAGAAGAATTCCATCGTATTATTAAGATCGAACCAGCCTCATTTTAAATTGCATCAAATTTCTTAATATCGCGCATTCATCAAATTCTAATAACTAAATTACTATAATAATAATAACACTTAAATTACCAGCTAATTATATTGAATTATATCGATGCTCTACAATCATGGAGAATACCAATACCAATAAATCACAAATATTTCAATTAATCATCAAATTTCCAAAATTACGTTAAACTAACATAACCTAACTTCACAGCATCGATGAGACTATGCATGGGATCGAGGAGAGGCTTCATTTGTCGCATGAAGGTGGGCAACATGCAGACGACAGGCGACATGGCGGCCGCTCATGGCCTCCATCACGTAAAACAGAGGAATTCGCTCGGTCCACCGGCCCGCGATGGCCAAAATTACGCGGTGGTTCATTGTACAGGGTACATCAAAAGCTGGCCCCCAAACGGTAAGTTCGATACGGGTCGCGGCATCGATCTACCTTGTTCCGAATGATGAGGATGATGATGTACATAACGTCGTCAACGTATAACGGGTCCCGGTCTGTTGATGGCCGCGCGCGAGACGTAGCGCCAACTTTCTATTTTAAAGCCGAGGGAGACGTCGGCGTGCACCAAGAATATGAACGAACCAGGCGGCTTCGTAGAATACACGAGGATAACGACGTTTGTACTATAAATTAAGGGGGCCGGCACTCGGTGGCGAGCACGGATAGTATGATCGGTTTATAAAGAATGAATGGAAACGTCTTGACCTAACAGCCGACAAGAATGGCTGGAATACCGATAAACTATGTCGAGACAGGGAATTCGTATACCTTATCCGCGGACCCCGATGCATAATAACGATGCGAACGATTTTCGCACGTTTCCGTCTTCGACTCTAACTCTTTTGAATTTTATTCTCTCGTCGAGTTTTTGCGGTAATATTCTATTTGTAAAAGTAATCTTCGAGAAAGATTTTTTACTTGGAAGAAATAATTTAAAATAATCGTTAAAATTGATTGTAAATTTTATACACGTGTTTAATAGAAATGTTTACCAGAAATTTTTATTTTGATTGTACATAATCATATAGAATCACGAGAAGAGTTATTTTTAAAGTTAAATAGATTTATTACATTATTATTCCATCGCCATCGAGCGCTTCGAAATACTATTTTAAGGAAAATTTTTCAGAGAATTTATATTTAAAGAATTAAGATAATTTCAAGATGGATAGAAATTGTCTATAAAATTATCTGATGTAAAATTTGAAAAAATATTGCTAATTAATATTGAAGTAGAATAATTATCAATGTTCCGATTCCATCCATCTTAAATACCATATATATAGCAGCATGTAAATCATAATCATTTATCGATTATGAGGAACCATGGACTGATTTATCGTTTTACGCTGTAGGTGATTTTGTTCCCCCATGTGTACCAGGTATGGGACTAGCTGATAGAGAGGCTGCCGGTGTTCCAGTTGGACCTGATGGTGTAGTTACAGACGAGAATGTTAGCAGTCACTGCTGTCTGGTTGCCATTGGGCGACTACAGGTCACTAGCACGCCAAATAGTAGCGATTTAGCGGGTTCAAATAGCAATAACGGTAAGTATGAAGTGTCCTCATTATCAAACAAGAATATTTTAAATCAAGATTAATTAATTCTCATTCTCTGATGTTTCAGAATTTATTTCACGTCATTCAGCAGAAGGTAAATTTACCTTTGTAGACCAAAGAGTCGGAGGAATTTTAGGGTACACACCTTCCGAGCTCTTAGGTCATCCGTGCTACGAATTCTTTCATCCTGAGGATTTAACGCATATGCGAGAAAGTTTCGAACAAGGTAAAAATTTCTCAAAAGAATGAAAATTAATTGTACGCATGTTCCTTATTGTTAATAGGTATCTATTGTTACAGTATTAAAGCTGAAAGGACAAGTGGTGTCTGTAATGTATAGATTTCGAGCCAAAAATCGTGACTGGGTATGGTTAAGGACGTCTGCATTTGCATTTTTAAATCCGTACAATGATGACGTTGAATATATCGTCTGCACAAATACACATGCCAAGTATGAATCCGTTATACCGGATATTAAATAGTTTATTTCTTTTATTTTGTATTATGCAGATGTATTCTTCAATTTTAACACGACCACTTCATCCTTATTTTTCTTACTTATTTTCTTTATTAAATTTTATAAAAATTAAAATTTTTCTATATCATGTATGATTTGAAGAATTGTGATCGTGTTAAATAAAAAGCGAAAATAATAAATCAAATCATTTGTATCATTTTGATTTCAAGGTCATTCCATCCTGGTAGTGATGGTCAGACAGAAAATGAAGCTGTACCTGCTTATGGACAACCTGGTTTGGATTATTCCCTTCAAAGACATCCTGCTAGGGATCCTCTTTATTCTGGGCATCATATGATGCAACATCCAGCAACTGTTGCTACAGCTGGTAAATTATTTAATACATTAAACTAATAATATACAAAATATTATACAATGTAATAATAATGTGGTAAATTTTATATTTTTTGTCATTACTGTTATTATTATTAAGTTTACAATTATATTACATTAATATAATCATAAATTCATTAGGTCCCCAGCAGCCTAGGCCGTCCAGTACACAAAATGTTTATCAGGGATATGAAACAACACAATCGCCTATAGCTTACGGCTCACCTGGTCAGCAAAGTGCATCTTCATCAGTTTTAAGTAGAATTCAAAAACCAGCTAATACATCGCCAACTCCAGTACAACAAGCATGGGCTATTGGAAGACAGGTAAATATATAATAATAATCTAAATTATGTTTAAAAAATATTATGGAAAATGACTTTATAATATTATTTATTATATTAGCAACCTGTAACAGAAGGATATCAGTACAATCAATTAAGTCCTTCGAGGTCACCAAATGGACCAACTTATACTCAATTAAGTAGCGGTGCTAGAACACCGGCTACGCAATATCATGCAGTCACAACAGTACCTAATAACCCTGGTAATTTTAATTTAAATAAAAAATTATTTATCTAAATATTCGTTTTATTTAATCTTAACAATAAGAATAAAAAAATAAATAATTTTTTAGGCATGTGGGGATGGCAAAGCCAGCAACATCAAACGCCTCAACAAGACGGTGGACAATCAAATCCTCAAGTGACTGGACAAGCACAACAACCTCATCCTTCTCAAGGTGGACCTGGCACGCAACCTCAAGAATTATCAGATATGTTACAGATGCTACAAGATCAAGGTGGAGCATCTGGTTTCGAGGAATTAAATATGTTTAATACTAATTTCGAGTAGCGACAACAAAATAATATGGAAGATAAACATCTACCTTAAAAGAGCTTTAAGGTTCGAATTTCATTGATAAAAGGATTGTTTCGTAAATCACTCTTACTTCAGCATTTAATGGTGATATGAGAATTCGCCAATCAGAGCATCTCACACATAAACTTTAATTGAATTGACTAATTTACCATAGATTCATCTGACTTTTATAATTAATTTATGAGTGCTTCCGTTTTGCGAGAAGTTTCTATTTTATTGGTTTACAGTACGATTTTAATAACCGTATCAAAGTTTGCGCAATTAAATTATTCAAAATTCGTGAATATCATTTTGCGAAAGTGCCATTAAATGTTCTATTTAAAAAGTAGAATATATAAAGTGGAAACTTATAATACGCACAGATGGATCATTTGATGAAATTTAGAAAGCTTTTAACGAAATATGAGGTTTTTAGCATTTGATATGACAAATAACAGAATAAAATCATTTTCAACAGGAAATTAATTAATTTATATTTTTAAATTTTTCTCTTTTTTTTTCTTGTAATTAAAATATAGATTAGTATTGAACGAATGATTGTAAAATTCTTTTTTTTATCATTTTTTTCTATTGATTTAATTTTAAAATAGAAAAAACAATTTAAAAAAAGACAGTGTAAATTAAGAAACGACTTTTTAACTCTTCTCACTGTTAAAAAAAAAAAATGCAATTATAGTAACGTAAGTTATATTTAAATTGTATATGAAGTTTCAAGAACGATAGAACGAAGATAATAGAGAGTTTCATATGAAGTTTCATTGAATTGTTGTTAAATGAATGTAAGTATATGTATAAAATTTTGGATAAAAAAGAAAAGGCAAAAAATGCGTGTAAGATTTGTAATTGTTTAAGAAAAAGTGATTTTTCATTAAGATTTCAAATGAAAATGTATCGGATTATATGTATTTTGTATGATTATTATTACTTTACATTTTTATAGAATTTTAACGCCTCATCTGTGCTTATTAATAAGTAATAGAGAGTAATTTCTCTCCTTTTTTACGTAGCGATTTTATTTCAGAGAGGAAACTAGCATATTTCGATAAACATTTAGAAAAATACATTCAAATGATAAGAAAAAAACAAAAATAAAACAAAGTATTTTTAAAAATTTCTTAATCAAACTTAAACATAAATCATGGTAATTTTAATACCAGCTTATGATTAGATTTTTAAGATTAGCTTAGTTATTTTATTTTAGATCTTTGTAATTATAAATAGTGCAATCGTCAAAATCGACGCTGAACGAAAAACATTGTTTGAATTCACCAACAACAATAATGTACAAAAAGTTATATGTAATCCACTTTGCTTCTCTGTGCAAACAAAAAAGGCAAACACCATTTTTAGATATTTCTAAAGAAAATATAGATAATGTTACACATACAAAAGCATAATTGCATTTATAAGTAACCGCGTGTGATTTAGTGCATTGTAGATGTACATGTTTAGCAAATTCTTATTAAGTAGAACGAAAGAACAGTTGCAGCATATCATGATGAATTGGGAACATTTGTCACTAATATATATAAAAATTTACATTACACATATAATTCTTTTTAATCATCCTTTGTCGAAAGTAGCTACGATTACTGACAATAATTAACATATTGAAGTCGACGAAGGCATCAATATGTATAACACAATTAATTGATTAAACTTCAAAACATACTTGTGAAGCATTCTATAATCCTTTCTCCTTTTTAATATTAAGATTATTCTTTTCTCATTTTTATTAAAAATATGTTATAAAAAGTATCTTTGTTTTAAAGAAAAAATCTGTATAAAATGAACTTATTTACTTATTACATTTTATGTAATGAAAAAAAGAATAGGTTGCAAGAAATTAAATATCAATTATACAATATCTTTAATTTGTATTTAAATATTTGTACAAAAATTATAATTTTAATTTTTTTGCAGATAGAATATTCTTTTGTTTTTTCTTAGTATCTGTATTAATTTTTGCTTTAATGTGACTTTTCACTTCATCTTGTAGTTGAGTGAAAAAGGCTGTCGAAGTTTTCGGAGCTTTGAAACTTGACTCGTCCATTCTTATAATATTTCGATTTTTACTTAATTTTTTTGCCAATTCTGTCGTCTTTTCTTTCTTATATTTCTTAGCAATACCCGGTTTGATTGCATTCAATTTCTCCTTTTTCTCTATAGCTTGTTGCCGCGCACGTTGTCTCATCTTTTTACGTCTTCGTTCACGTTTCATATCCGTTTTAGTTCTTTCTGCTTTACCAATCAAATCGCCTCGCGGTTTCGCTGAAAAAATAAAAAATATAATTAAATTTTATATAAATATGTATATTTAAATTTATTATTCGATTCTTTTTATTAAACATACCTTTAATTTCTTCTGGAGCTAATAAGGCAGCATCACTCATTCCGATTGGGGCTACTTCTTCCATATTAATTGCAGGCATATTATTAATAATTTTAATCTCTGGTTGAACCTAAAAAAAAAAATGCAATATTAATTATTAATAAAAATATAAAAAATTGCCATATAAAAGAATTTTTCTTTTAATAATAGTTATACCTGTTTTGGTGTATAATGGAAATTAGACAAAGCATCTAACTTGGAAAACACGGAATGCATCATTTCGCGAATTTCCGTATGCAATTTTGGTTCTTCTTCTTCCTTTTCAGTATTATCTGGATTTAAAGCTTCCTTCTGTTTGAGATACTCATTTTCATAAACTTGAGATAAACTTTCTTTACTTTTTTCTTGATTCAAAATCAACTTTTTCTTGTATTCTAAAGGAGTTTCAACTGGTTTGAATTTTTTTTGAACATCATCCCAAGCTTTGTCCTTTATCCTTTGCTTAATTATATCTTCTAATTTAAGTGTTGTTTGTTCAGTAATCACAGGTGGAGGTCTAGTTGTAATATCAAATTCCACGAATTCTTCTAGTAAAGAATTCTGTGGTCTATTTGATGCACTAACTTCACCCTTCAATTGCCAAGGTTTCTCTGCAAGAGCTTCTTCTTCTAATTTTCCAATTTTATTTTTTAATCTCTCTTGTCGCATTTCTAAAGAAGATTTAATTTCTACATCAACATTTTTATTGATATTTTTATTTTCTAAACTATCCGTTTCATCAGAATCATTTGTAAGATTAAATGTAACTTTCTTTTTGGAAGATCTTTTTTCTTCCATTTCATTATCAATATCTATTTCATCATTTGAATCACTATCTAGTGATTCCAGTAATTCATTATCATCTATTAATTCATTTTCCTCTAATTCTTCATCATTTGTTTCTTTATGTTGCATAGAATTATTAGGATTCTCATCTTCACTTTCTGGACTATCAAAAAAGTCTGCATATTTCAATAATTTTGCTTCTTCGGTTTTATCATCATTATCAGAAAGATCATTGAATAAATCTACAGATTCATCATCAGATTTTTCCTCATTTTTTTCATTTTGTTTCTCTTTCTTTTCCTCTTTTGTTAAATATTCGTCCAGTTCTTCTAATTTAAAGAACTTGTCATCTACTATTGATGATTTTTTTTTTCTTTTTCTTATATCCTTCTTTTGTTTTTTTAAATTACTTTTAAATTCCTCATCATCCTCAGATGTTTCTTCTTCTACTATTTTTTCTTCTTTTTCTGATAAATCTTCTTCACTATTATATACAGATTTAGATTTTATTATACTAATTGTCAATTTTTTATTTTCAGCTAAAGATTTAGAAACACCTCCAATTAAATAATCAAGTTCACCTTCATTCTGCAATTCAATTTGCTGCCAGATTTGTTCTTCATCAAAACCTTCTGTAACAAGTTCTGGTAAAGCATTTGTGTTTCTTTGTGTTTCTAATTTTGTAAAATCATATAAACGCTTTAGAGAATTTTTAAAATCAACAGCAACTTCATTTTGTATGCTATAGATAAAATTATTATTGTTATTATTTTATAATAATATAGGTTAGAATAAAAAAATATTGAAAATATATTTACCTTAAAAATTGTTCTGGTTTTTTAGTATTATGATCAATTGTATTTATAACACTATTAAGTATTTCTACATCTGCCATATTATATATTTACATTTATTTTTGAATTGAACAAAAAAATATTTAATTGATAGGTTATGTTCTCCTTTGCGAAGAAGTTAGCATTAATTGTGGTTATGTTATAATATATATATATATTTATGGTGTATCAATAATTATTAATGAATACCATTGATTGATATTTAATTATCTTTCATTGAATATATTATTAATAATCGTTAATTTCTTAATATAAAATGAAATATAGATTTAACATTCAAAATAAATATTAGCACAAATTAAATCAATTTTGGATTTTGCGTGATAAAATATATATTTATTAATAATTTTAAATTAAAAATATTAGAAAATATATTTATGAAAATAAAAAATTCTTGTTAAGATTTATAAAAATAATAATAAATTATTTAAATTATTTATTCTTAAAAATATTATTTGAATTCCATTAAAATTTAATCATGAATATAGAATTATAAAATTATAGATTTATATAAAATATTATTTATAATTATTATATTTTTGAAATTTTTTATAACAATAATATAATAAAATACACAAAAATTTAAATTAAAATAATAAAAAATTTTAATTCAAATTTTCAAATCAGCCAATAAAAACTAAATCTAATTTTATTCTCTGTTCATAGATGGCATGATTTGGTCGACAATCTTTGTTAAGTGCTGCCGATCCAACCGGAATAGCGAGGTGGGGTGAGTCCCAGAAGGAACTTCAGAACAGCTTGTGGAAGGGCGGCGGGAACTAAGACGAAGAACCGCTTGGAGTTCGAAGCCGCAAACGCATTGTTGCAGACCTCGGTACGGTTCACATTACCGCCAGTACAAAATTGAAGCGTGCGTTTTTTTCGTATCGTGTGCATGTGTGTTTATTATATTTCATATCAAGTCTAAAGACAAAAACTAAATGCTTTTTTAGTGAATTCAGTGTGTTTAGAAAGTGTGTTTGACATAGTGTTCCTACGGATTCGTCAGGTGTTTTTGCGTTTTGGATAAGTTTCGTATACACGTCGAAAAGGTTTGTATTTAAAAAATTATCATCTTTTTACGAAACAATTGATCGTACTGTGTGTCTTATTGAACGATCTATTCCGACATATCCGTTTGATTTATATTTGTAAGACATATCTTAGAAAGAATAATTTCATATAATGAATGAAAGAAAAGAAGAAAATTTTATAGTTACATGTTAACCAAATTAAGGTTTCGGATTTGTTTATCATCCTTGAACTGTTTAGTCGACACACACAGTTTACGCGCGCAAAGGTCGATGGGTCACGTGGGACATTTCATATAAATGATTCAATGATCCGTTTCGTCAAAAAAAAATCATCGTATACAAAAATTCTTGTTTATTTAAAGTTTTTTTTTTATCATATCTTTATGGAATGAACTTATTGAATTAATCTATTGCATTATAAAGATTATCCTTCATTTTTTAGAGATTAGCAAAGACGAGTATCGCAATAATTTAAAAATTTTTTTTTTTGAATATTCTTTTTACATTACTTTTTTAATATATTTATTAATTCTTGTTTATTAATTTAAATATTGTAGAGAATCATTATTTTATTTCGTTTTCTTCATATTATTTCATTAAATAACTGATTAAAAATATTAGAAATAAAATGTATAGACTGTTTAAGACAGAACAAAGGATTCGATATCTAAAAATCATGCAAAAATGTTTCATCATTCCATTCGTATTGAACTTCATCTTTCAAGAATTTTTCCTTGTAATTCCATATTAATGATTGTGATATACACTATTTATATCATAATTAGTATTTTCAAAAGTTTTTTTTTTATATAATTTAATTTAATTTCTTTATTTTATTTTTTTCTTATTTTATTGATATAGATATAATAATATCAAATAATTAAGAACTATTGCTTTGAAATATCTTTTTTTATTTAATTTCAATCAGTAATTTTACAATTAAAATTAATTGCGATATTTTCATATATTTCCTTCTGTTTCATGAATTTAAAAGTTGAATTTAATCGATTTTATTTTATAATGAAAAACTCGATATTGATTTCTTCCCGAAGATGTCTCTATTACCAATACCTCTATTCTTTGAAAAGCATTATCACGTGTGCGTTTGTGTACAGTCATTCCGTTACGAGGTCAGAATTCCTCGCGGAGGAGAACTGGTCGTTTGTAAAGGTCGCTCGACGGACAGCTGGAAAACCACGCGCGCGCGCGCGGACTTGTATTCATAGAAGGGAGTGCAGACCGGTGGAGATTTTCTTTTTCCCCCCATGTCGTCGGAACAAGTTCTCTGTGTTCAAGCGAAACGATCATAACGGGGCGCTGGTGTCGTTGCACGTGAAATTGGAGCGGACTTCGATCCTTTCCCGAACGGTACCCGGCATTTGATCAGCATTAGCCCCTACGTTCCACGAGGAAATAATATTACGCGCGCGCGCCATCGTACTGCCTCGAGTTTCTAATGAGCCCCTCCAAGCTTCAACACTCGACCATCGGTCCGTTCCTCTAGTCGACGAATACCGTAATTCTCAATGGATGTCGTTTTTTCTTTCTTTCTCACTTCTTCCCTATCATTGCCTCTCTTTCTGAGAGTCGTTTTTCCTGCCTCCTCTCCCTTTATCCCCACCATTAGTTCTTTTTGCGTTCTCTCTACTAGTGGTCCCTTTCCATGAGCGTCTCGCGGCGAAAGTCGTATGCGTGAAGTTAGCGATGGGATTGACCTTTTGTAGGTAAATTTGTTTGGAATGCAATATGGAAAATAGTATTTAGATAGTTAGATATAATTTTAATTTAAAATTAATATGATGAATTTGTTTTTAATATAATTGAAAATAGAAATATGAAAATATAAAAAATATAAATATATGTTAGGTTATGTAATCAAATGAATTATAAAAGGAATCATATTATTTAATAGAAGAAGATATTAATAAAAATAGTTTGTAATATTTAGAAGTATTATTTTTGAAAAAAATTGATTTAATTTATTACACAATATAGATTGATAGATGACAAATTTTCAAACAGAATTGTGAAATTTATAAACTATCGATCGAAAAAATTATTAGGTATAAAAAAATATTACTTTCGAAACATTGTATTTGCGTGATGTGATTAAAATAGATTTAAAAATACTTGATTTGAACATTCATTATGCAAATGCAAGCACAGATTAAATATCGTCCAGTTTGTACACTTATTCCTTTGAAAAGAAAGACTCAGTCATTTCAAGGTTATACTTCCTGAATGACCGA
Source organism: Apis laboriosa (assembly GCF_014066325.1). Lineage (NCBI taxonomy): Eukaryota > Metazoa > Arthropoda > Insecta > Hymenoptera > Apidae > Apis > Apis laboriosa. The sequence goes on from NW_025223582.1 coordinate 182,107, forward strand.
ATTTTATAAAACATAATTATTAAATATTTAACATAAAAAAAACGGAATGGAAAATGAAATGTCTTAAGAACAACGATACATGATCATATGAATCATTATGTGACTTTACATAGGAATTATTTACAAGCAATGTGTATAATACATTGTTATGTATATTCTATGTATATTCTATGTATAATTCTTTCCAAATCAAACAGTAATTTTTACATTTCAATAATTTCATATATATTACATAATGTATTTTATGTAATACATAATGTATTATATAATTAATTTAAACCAATTTTAATTATTAAATCCATATGAAACACAAGTATATCATTCCCATCGCTATACAATATTAGAGTATTACCAACGAAACATACATTTCTCATATGTGCGCGCGGGCGCACATATTTTCTGGGGGAGTTGCTGGACCGCTCTAAAAGTCCCCTTTCCTCTCTATTTTTTTCGTTCATCGCGTGTAGCAGACGCGAAGAAGAGGAGAAGAGAGAAAGAAAAAGACAAAGAAAAAGATCCTTGGCAAGTCCTGGAACCCAAGACGAGCGAATAACCCAAGACTTCGGTTACATACTTCAAGGCTTAAGGCGTTATTCCTACGTTCCGTCAATCATGCATTTACAAATAAGTACTAGAAAAAAATTTTTGCATGCTATATTATTGTTTCAAATATCGTCATTATTATCAATCTATTTCAAATTGCACGATGGTAGGAGAAATACTATGCAACTAGAGAAAACTAGGAATTTAGAATATACGAATAATGAAATATAGAATAGTTGTGGCTTATTTTTTTCAAGCTAATAATATAAATTGTATTTTAATTTTTTTTTGAAACTTTTTATAGATAAAATTATATTTTTATATTTCTTTAAATTTTTAAAGTTTTAAAATAAGCTTTCTCTCTATAAAAAAATAGAATAGAATATAATTTGACATGTACTAGTTCATTCAGATTTAGTGATTTCGAAATTTATATCATCTTTCACAAATTGTTTTTATTTTTCGTATAGTTGTTTAGTTCAATTTTTTTATTCAAATAACATAAAAACGAGAGATAAATTTTAGTCATATATTTTGAACGACATCTTTCATTGGCGTAATTAGTTGTAAGTTCTCCATACGTGACCCGTCGGAACGCGTTAACAGAATACGATATAAAGGAACAAAGTTTTATCTGGTGGATATACGGGGCGGTTGGACTCTTCTAGACTCTAGTAGATGGTCACGGCGCGAATGGTGAATGTAAAACTACCAGAACGCATGCAGGAATGTAGATTTTTCTTGTCAACTTTCTATACACCTCTGACGTCACTACAGGAATCATTATTCAATACAATAGAAAATGTTTCAAAAGTTAAATGACAAATTTTCATTAATTATTAAATTTAGACAAAATTAAAAAATATATATAGGATATTTGTTTTATTTAAATATTTGAAATATTCTTTGAAAAAAAGAATATTATGAAAAAAATATTCTTATAAAATTTATTTAAAATAGATATATTATAAATATAGTTCTATTAAAATGTAATAATAAAATAATATTTCGAAATATATTATTATGTGATAATGTAAAAAAATCTTAATATAAATCTTAATATAAAAGTAAAAGAAATGATAAAATGATACAAAAAAATAAACAAATAAATAGGTGTCTAAATCGTTTAAGATTCCGTATAATTAATGCAGGAATGACGATAAGATAAAGGAATAAATAGTTTTCAATTGGTTAACTGTAGCATTGCTATCTGTAACCTAGTAGCGTGAAATTATTATTCAATGCTTATTCTTGGTCGTATATTCGAGATAACCTCAACAATGCAAAGAGAATAATGAAAATTATTAAATAGTCATGGATTTTTCCAACTTTCTTATTGCATTTATATATTTTTGCATTCTATTTTTTATTTTTTGAAGAACATTTCTTTCATAATTTAATTAAATTATTATTATTTATTAAATAAGAACGTAAAAATCATTTTGATCAATAACGTCATTCGAATTTCATTAGCCAATATGGCGCAACAGTTCATTATCATTCAATGTATTTTTTTCCATAATCAAATAGAAAAATTATACCAATTGGATTTCATTTCACTTTTCACCGTTCATTTTATTTGATGGTCATTTCTTCTCTAATTTGATAGAATCTTCATAATGTATTTAGTAGTTTCTTTATAATATATTCGAAAACTTCTTCTTCGTCTTATCAATAAATAATCTTATTTTATGGTAAACAACTTCATATATTTTTATAATTTTTTATTTTTTATAATTTTAGCAACAATATTATTTCTTAAATATTCTTAATAGATTTAAATTATATATATATTGTATATAATTTATATATAATATATATATTATATATATATATTGTATATATTATACAAGATTGAATAATCTTTAATCAGTCTTGAATATCTTGCTTATTTTTAAGAGATATTTTTTTTTTAACAATCTAAAAAATTATCAGAGAAAATTTTTTTGATTGTTAAAATAAATATATCTTTGTAATACACATTTTTTTTCGCATAACAGTGATGTAATGATCCGTTTCGATTTCCGCTCGAAAGAATATACAATTTATAATATCTTTATACTCTCTAACGGTGAATTTCATCGATCGCAGTTTTTCCAACAGCACGTAGTAAACGTAATGCAGTTTTGTTAAAATTCAATGATCCGTTAGAGGTGCATAGGTAGACTTAGAAATTTGTCGAGCGAATCAGAGCGACAGAGCGGAAATTGCAATCACTGATTTCATCAAGATTTTCTTGTTTTAATATTCGATTTAGATGAATGATAGAATGTGCGATAAAAAAAATCAATAAGAGTACTTACCCCAAAATCTTAATTATTATATCTTAATTAAATTGATTAGATAATTATAATAATGTTAAGCAGAAAAAAAAGAGGGATAAATCAGTTAACTGATTGAAAATAACTCGATTATGTAAAAACTGAACAGGTTGAACAACAATAGGGATATATAACAATCACATAAAACTATTTGTTAGTCATTATTTCTTTCGAATTATTTATTAGTAAATGCGAAGAATTATAAAGAGAAACTTGAATAATTATTTCATTATTATTTAATGCTTAAGGAATTGAAAGGAATTAATTTAGAGAAAAAATGTTAGAATTTGAATTAAGATTATTGTTTATTATTTTACATAGCATATTGTAATAAATATTAATATAGTAATTTAAATTTCTTAAAGAAAGATTTAAAGATAATACTTAAAAGTAAACATAAAACTTGATAAGTTATTTAATTTTGAAGTAAACACTAATAAATTTATATTGAATTAAAGATTAAATTAAATATATTTGATGAGGATTGATGAATATTCAATATATAATTCTCAATGAAATAAAAAAATATATATTTACACAATTTATTTACATTTAATTAAAAACATACACTGAAAATATTATTTAATAAAATTAGTAGATGTTTTTTCTTTTAAAGTCAATAAATATTTTTTTGATGCATAATCACGTAAATTTCTTAATGTCACTAAATCATTCTTTAAAATATCACTTTGTTGTTCAAAATAGTTTATTAGTTTTTCTAACATTTCTGCTGCTTCAAGATGATTTATATGTGTTATTTTTTGATGACATTTATCATTAAAAGTATTTTGAATGTCCTCTTCATCTTCAGTGGACAAACACACAGTTACAATATCATTTTCTAGCACTAATTGATTTGAACTGTCATTAGTAACTGCATCTTCTAATAAGTTTTCACTGCAAAGGGTTAGTCTTATTCCATGACGGGCTTTCCATCTACCTAACCATCCTACACTTGCTGTAAAAGTAGGATCACCACCTAGCTTTTTATTGAGACTAAGAGCCTTTTTTCTAAGAATAGGTCCTGACACTGGTATACCATTTTCACGTTCTTGAATATACCATACATAGAGTGCATCATCCAATGTTACATTCTTTGCTTTTTTTATTGTTCCTCTATTACCTAAACTATCTCTAGAAACCATTTTAGCACAAAATTCTTCAATTTCCTTTCGATTCTTTTTCCAATCAGAAACAGTAGATGTTCCTACCCCTAAATCAACAGCAACACTTTTCATTGGCTCACCTTTATCGATTCTGAATAGAGCTTCTAGTTTCTTTTCTATGGTCACAGTAACTTTCTTCCTTTTTCCTGACATGCCTATAAATGTCAAATATAAAAAATAATATAGTTTGTATAATAGATATTCTAGAAATAATTTAATGATCTTACAATAGATAATATTGACCTACTTGTAATATTCCTGTTTGCTGCATACTAATTAATCACACTAGTATTGTGATGTAATGAAGAATTAATCTGATGGACCAACTATAAATATAATTTTCCAAGAAACAAATATTTTTGAAAGTAAATTTCAATGAAATTAATTGAAAACTAAAATATATAAATTTTTATAATATATATTTTATAATTTTTTTTTAAAATTGAAATTGATAAATTTATATTTTCTTTTTATTCTATTGAATGATTTTCTTATTGTTTCTATTTTTTGAAAAAATAGAATTAATGAGAAAATAAATAAATTGTATAACTGAAAAAAAAATAAAATAAATTTATCATAAAAAAAAGATATGTTTTTCAATGTTTAAAAAAAAAGAAAAGTATATCTTTTAATCAATGTTTGCTAATGAATTTATATAATTATTAATAAATATTAAAATTATTGTTTTATTGATTAACAAATTTCTCATTTATAGGTTATGTCATCTAACCTTATTATAAATGCTTGAATTAATCAGTCCATGAAAATCAAAGGAAAATGAAACATAGTAATCATAAAAACTTACTTTATGCAAGATTTAATTATTTGTATAATGCAAGCACATTTGAATTCCCACTCAAAATATTATTTAGTCATTGATTAAAAGGAAAAGAATATTTCGTTCGCAACGTCCTCTGGTATTCATAATTAAAAATATAGATAAAAAATATACTATTAAAGAGAAAATCAACGAATAAAATTTTAAAATATTGGGTGTTTCATATGTAGCATTACAAATTTTTATTATCTTTTAATATTATTATATTTATTATTATTCAATATATTACTATGATCGTGTCCAATCTGATTTAATTCTAATTTAATTCGCTTTGCACTAACAAAAAAAGAAAGACTCTTTATATTATGTGACAATTTCTGTTCGAAAAGACAGGTTCATTAAAATTCAAATCAGCCGAGAGATTTGAAAAGTATCTGAATAATTCCAGTCCATTGTATTCATATACTGGTAACGTAAATTCCATGGTGAATTCGTGCGTCTAAGTAGAGAATGAAAAGTGGCCTAATGTAGCGCGTGGGAGTTTACGCGAAAGTTACAAAAGACACCGCAAACTATGATGTTGCGTAGATAAGAAATGCAACTAACAATGACGCTAGTGATTAAAATGATACATAAGTAGTCATTTTCTGTAAAATAATACGTTTTATTCAGTCACGTTTTCGGTAATATATAGATAGGTCGATCCATAAATTATATATATTATATATACATATATAATAAGGTAATTGAGAGATATTTAAGATAATGAGATTAAAAAATACAATGGATGAATACAAAATATTCCAATATATAAAAATAAACCTGAATAAAATATAAAAATAAATATAAATATGTCTTTTTAAAATTCAATTTAGATTACATTTTTATAAAATAAATAAAAATATGGATGTAAATAATGAAATATTTAATTCTTTGATTTTGAAAAATCTTTTTTTTTTTTGTCTTTCAAAATTGAGAATACAGATAATTATATAATATAACTTGTTATTCAATCTATTACATGAAAGTTATAACTTTATAATTATATCTGTAAAGGAAATCGAATGATTCACTATATATAGTAATTTGCAAATATAATTCTTGTATAAAATTCTTTTCCAAAAATAAATTATTATGAATTCCGTTTATTGAATTGAATATGATTTGCTTTTTTTTTCCTTTTTTTTTTTTATTTAATGATGAATATTAATGATATGATGTGAGAAATCGTATAAAATAATTACTTTTCATTATGCCATTATTGTAAAATAAAAATAAGTATTTTTCTGTGGCGAGATCTTTATTTCTTAATTGAGTAAAAATTTGAATGATTATGAAATTCGTAATAAATAAATCATTACATATATAAATGTTACAATTTCGTATGTGATTTTTTCTTAAAGTATTTAAATTTTAAAATTCAAATAAAATTGTATCTCAAGTAAGGAATGAAAATAAAAATGAATCGAAAATAATTTTTCGTGTCATTTCACCAAATATCACGGCGCCATTTTTCAATTATCAAGCTTGCACATCATAATACCATGAAATTAAAATTAAATGTCTACAATATGTGCAAATTTCCAAGAAACTAATGATGTCATCTGGATTAACAACTGTCGACTGATTAAATAAAGTACAGCTATAGTATAGTACTAGTTGCGATGAAACATTTTACAATTATGTAAATATTAAATACATTTATATTATTTTTGTAATTACTTTATATATAAAAAATTATCTTCTAGTAAAACAAAAAAATTATGTAGTAACTATTTTATGTAAAAGTGATATGAATAATTGTTCGATAACTTTAGTAGTGTGACTAATTAGTGATTTAAATGTTAAAAATAATCAGTTACACCGTTTCAAAACTATTATGCAAAGCAAAGCAATCACACTGCATTTTTATTCTCACTTTTAGCTTATCAGTAATTATATGATTCAATGCTAGTAATATTATACAAGATTGAGATCATAAACGTTATTCCAAGAACTGATTTCATTTCTAAATTAAAATAGAATTATGTCAAATAACATCATTATCTCTCAAAAACAAAAACAGCTTCAAGTTCTAATTAAGTTATTATTGTTATTCTCTTGAATAGTAGAGTTAAATAATATTATTTAATTTATTCAAAGATTATGTATTCGATTTGTTTTTTTTATAATATTTTATTGATGTTTTTTTATTGTTATTATATTTTCAAATATAATATATAATTTAGTATTTTAAATTCATTTATACGGTAACAGTATAGTTTTATATACTTCCTATAATAAAAAAGCATTTCTGGTAAGAAACTGTTATACTAACCAGTGAACGAAGGGCACATATATGGTATATTGTAAAAAAAGATTATATTTCTTCCAGTTCGCTGAATTCTTTATTCAATTAACATTTTATGATCTTGTTATTAATAAAATAAAAATTCATCAAATTTTTTTTCAATCTTACAATATAAATTTTAAATAATATATAATTTCTATGTTAATAATTTTAATATATCATATATATAATCATATCTCTTTAAAGAATAAAAAATATAATAGTATTATTTCTTTATTTCTAATATCTTATATATATAGTTAAATCTAATATATATAGTTAAATCTCTAAAAAGAATATTAAAGTAATTATAAACTTTGATCATTCTTATATCACATACATAACATTATTTATGATATATATTATTTCAATTCTAGGGATTTTTTTTTTCTTTCTTCAATAGTTAATCTTAACATGGAACTTACTTATTCTATGAATAAAAAATTGAATATAAGAATATTTTATTAAATAATCTAATTATCGATTTTAATAATATTTAATATCGGAATTCATAGTCAAAAAAATATTTAATTGACAATAAGTATTATTGAATAGCAGAAAATTGTTGGAGTGACTCGTTCATATCGGTATTAGTTGATGCCCAAATATAGACATGTCGTCATATCGTTTGAACTTACTAAAGCTTGCCACATCCTTTATTTCTTTTCCCTTTGACGCGTACACGCGTGTAGTACGCCGGATGAATGTTTGCACGAGCTATCAGTGTCAATAGAACGTTGGTGTCTCTTTTCGAGCTGACATGAGTTGAGACGAGTCTCGATAATAATACGGTTCAGATTTCACCTGGTCTCCTCTGCCATAGTCTTCTCAACCCATCGTTGCATATACCGTATTTCCGGGGCAATTTCGTACTTCCTGGCAATGATCAGCCATGTTCTAAGTTCGTCAAACGCTTTGTTTTCATTTAGTTTGTTTTTTTTCTTTCTTTTTTCTTTTTTTTTTTTTTTAACTATTTCATATATTTTATTTTTTATAATCTTGTTAATAAGGTTTCATTAAAATTTTGACAATATAAATGTTCAATAATTAAGATTTTAATTATTATTTAACAATTGTTTATTTTATATTCATTAATAATTTAGAAATTTTTTCTTTGTAAAGTAAAAAAAATTATTTATTTATTTCGAGTATTAATTAGTTAGTTATAGATGGAATTTAGGAATTTAGGAAATAGGATGAATTTATAGATGGATTTTACGCATAAAAAAAGTATTTATTTTTCTAATTTTAAAAATTGATTATTAGTTTAAATAACTAAAGCTCTTTGAGATTGAAAAATCTATGTTAAAGATTTATTATATTTTCAATCGATTGCAAGAAACTGTCGATTTTTATGTTTGAATGTATTGTAATTCATTGAAATGTTTTTCTAATAATGGTGTGGAGCATGCAGCGTACTTCCGGTTAAACCTCGAACTTCCTATTCATTGGCCGAATAAACGAGTTCATATACTGTCTATTGCAATCGAAGCTGAACGATGAAAGTTAATTCGAGTGAAAATTGATGTAGCATATAAACATCAAGAAGGAAGTAATTAAGCTTAAATTAATTCATAAATTTCTCCTTAAAATTTATAAATGTAATTAATTTTTTACGAGAAATGAAAAAAAAATAATAGATCTTGAATTTCGTTTTACTTTCTGTTTCGTGTGAACGATTAGTTGAAAGTAAATAATGATTGAAAAAATATATGCATATTATAAATAAGTAATAATTAAATAAATAATATAATTCTTAATTTAACGATGAAAATATTTTTTTTCATATGTATTTTATTTCTTCTCTTTTCTTTTTTCTCATCAACATCAATGTTATCAAAAGAAGAAGTAGTAGTAAGATGGATCCATAAATCAATGTCACTACCAGTTTGTCAGATAATCCGTCTGATATACGAAATAATTTAACGTCAGCAAGTTCACTTTTTAAACGTAAGATGTTTTTTAGTTGATATTTGGTATCAGTAATCGGAATTTAGATTATAGGTTATTATAATATATTTGAAAGGTTATTTGTAAAAATAACGATTACAGTGAAATATCAAAGATATTGAAAATTCTGGAAATACAGAATTTGAAATTGTTCAATTTTGATACAATTGAAAATGTTGATAGATATTGAAACATTAATAATGTTGAAAACTATAGAAAAATGACATTCATTGTTGAAAATATTGATAGTAGCAAATATTAAAAATGTTAACGAATGTAGACAAATGTTGATAAATATTGAAGATGCTGATGAGCCAATTAAAAACATTTTTGAATTCTAAAGTTCTTGTCTGTAGCAGATATTTATGAATGTCAACAAGTTTTCTAATATTAAAAATAAGAAAATGCACTAAATACATACATAATAAATATTAAATATAAATATTAAATATTCCACATGATTAAGAGAATCGAATACTTTTTTGCTTTAATATCTACATTTATATTTTTGTAATTATTTTCTGCCACATTGATGAACATGTTAATAATTCTATATGTTTGTGCAGTTATATCACAAGGTGACGACAAGTTAATACTATAAAAGTGTATTTACTTAATGTATTTTTATCTCATGACATCAGATGATTTCGTCATTTTAAATGATTCGTTTTTCTTTATAATATTGAATTTAAAACATAACAAATAAAAAATTATAAAAATTTTAAAATTTGTACTCTTAACAAGATGCAAACTACATTCATGAATTCATTCATTAAAAGTTGTTCTAATTTCTTTATCATGATCTTATATCGATTAATTTATGCAAATTTTATTCTAATATGTATATTGTACAGTCTGCATCTTTATAAAAATATTCCATGCGCAACTGCATAATTGTATTATAGTTTATATGATCATCTAATCAACTCGAAAACAATTCATATCTAAATTTCATAAATGTATCGTATATATTATATTATACGTATATCGTATGTATTATATATATATATATATAATTACAATATTAGAAAAATATTATCAATATCAATTTATCATTATCATTATTATCAATTATTAGACGTATTAGAATTTTGAAAAGACATAAAAATTCACGATGTTAGCCAATAAATAAATTATCACTAAATTATTACTTATTATTTCATATTACACCAGACAAAATTGATTTATTTTTATTTAAGAGCATATTTTATATTTATTTTGATTAGAAAATTATATATAAAAGAATATAATATAAATTATTCAATATTATAAATATTTAATATTCAAAGATATAATTGTTACTATATATATATAATGTACATAATAAAAAAATAATACTGCATATACATAATTAACTTATATTAATTTAAACATTTTGATAAAGTTCATGTATTATGCTGTAAATTGATTAAAGTATCATGTGTATACAAAATGTATACGCTCATATTTCGTTTCTACTACATAAACGAATAGTGGACACAACATACTCGCAATATGCGATAAGAATCCTGACAGTCAGTAGTCTTGGGCTAACAGCTGAATCAGTTCAGTGTCGCCATTCGTAGACGTTTAAACGTTTTTGATTTCTCTCATACTTGTTATCATTATCATTAAAATCTTATTTTTTCGAACGAAAATATTTCAATAAAATCGTCATGTTAACACAGTGGATAGAGGGGATAGACGATTATTAAAATAAGAAGAGCGCCATGTCACACAGTTATTATAACGGTATGTTAAATTAGAATAGTAATTATTCAATTTGTAATTGAATTAATAAGTCATGGAGTTTAAATAAAATATGTTTGAATTTTTAATTAATTCTTGATTAAAAATATTAGTTATAAATTAATTCAGATAAATATTTTAAAATTCTTTTATTGAAAAAAATATTACAAAGCATTCATGTGAGATAGGGCGATCTGAAAATAACTGTACCTGTATACGGGATTATCTGCGTAGATAGATTATCTATCGATGTTCTGTCATGCATTCCATGTAATTAGACCTCAAGGAGTGTCGTTTGTTGATTAGACGTTCGTCGACTTAGGTTATTCGTAGCTGGATTCTATCAAATGTTTTCGATGGAGTATCTTTTAATGTTTGAATAACTTTTAAGAATATTTTTAAATAGAAGTAGTAAAAGTTTGTTTAGTTTGATGAAATTTGACTAGATTTAATCAATTCGGTACTTGGTTATGTTCACTTTAAATCAGAATCGAATCAAAATATTTATATTAGAAAAAATCATGTTTTTAAAATTATTTAATTAAATATTTCTTTCAATACTCTTAAATTGTAGTAATAAATGTTTCCTTTCATTTACATTCAATTTCTATTTCAAATAATTATTTTATAAAATTTCATTGATATGTCATTAGGTTGTTTTCATTTAGATTGAAATTTTTTTTTATAAATTTAAATTTTTTTTCAAAATAAACTTTGAAGAATTCCATTTTTTATTATATTATATAATTCTTTATAAAATATCTTAAAAATTATTTTTAATCTTAATAATCATGCAAATTCCATTTCTTACCTAACCTATTTGTGTATATTTATATGTTAATTTAAAATTTAGTATATTTAATAAGAATTTAATATATGAATAACTTATTTATTTCTAAAAAATTACATTTTTTGTTTGATATTTTAAACTTTTGATCAGTTCAGAAACAAAATTTATTTAAAATCACAAACGACGCGTATATTTTGTTTGCAGACATTTTACTCTAAGAATCTGCAAGCGTATACACAGGCACGCGTTACAATCGCGTTACATGGTTTCTAGCGGCTTAGAAACGCAACGAACAGCTTTTCACAGAGAAGGGTTTAAGCACTCTAATCAAATCTACGATGTTAGTTTCTTGTCATTGCCCTCTCGGTTTGCACGCAAAAGTCTATTGGCACGTTTTTCAACGCAAACATGAGCTAACTACTGAAGTTACTGTTCCATTAGTGTAGCTACTTTACTTTCTACATTTGAAAACTTAAACATTTAAATTTTTCTTTTTTCTTTTGTTCTTCAATATATAATGTTTATTCTATTAAATTCTTTGAAAAAAAAAATATTTACGACAATCTTAATTGCATTTATCTTCATGAATATTTTAGGTTAGATTTCAATGACTAAGACTGGAAGTTCTAGGTTAAATTTCGTTTACATGTCAGATATTATATGCTTTTGCGTTTCTTTCTTGTCTTTTAAAATAATAAATAACAATATTTTTGCTAAATTTTTTTAAAAAAATTTTTTATATATTTTATTATCAATTTTAAAATTTAATTGTAGAAAAGATAATAATGATCAACGTTATTATTTTATTTTTCAATGTCATTTTATTTATCTTAAAAAATAATATAAATTATTCAGAAAAATTTTTTCAATAAAATAGACAATATGAATTATTGATATATATCATTACGATAAGATATATTGTAACTTGAACGTATCCAACTTTGATATCTATGTTTTTAAAAGACTCAATTAAATCGTTTTTATCTTCATAATAATCTAAAATAATCTTTTGTCTAATCATCCTATATTTAATCTAAAAGATTATATTGTTATATCAAGTTTTATATGCTGAAAAATTTATAAGATTAGGTTTGTGATTCTATTGAAGAAAAAATTAAAAATACATTTTATTGATATATTATTTATTTGTGGTCGATAAGTTATTATCAGTTGATTTTTATGATATTAATTTATTAGATAGTAGGTTTAATAGATAATAATAAAATTAATAAAAAATATTAAAAAGTTCTAAAATTTTGAATATTCTTTACGATTTTAATTTTATATAAATCAACAATCAAAACAAAGTTTCAAGTTTTAATCAATAACCACAAAAAATTATTAAAAAATATATAAATAAAATTGTAATTTCTTAGTAACAAATTTTAATATTAACATATATTTGTGATTTAGGAATGAACTATTTGTTTTACATAACCTAACCTAAAATACTATTGAAGAATTAATCTAAAATTAAAATTATTAAAAATTTATTAAAATTACTAATTAAAATGATTAAATTTATAATCGACTTTTTATTTTAAATCATTTTACTTTAAAAAAAAATCTTGTTTTGCGATTTATGAATTAAATCGCCAATTAAATTAATAATACGCGTTGTCCATGTACAATGGTGGACATGGTTACTAGGGAAAAAAGAGGGCGGTATTGTAGTAAACGCGTGCAAAGTAAATAAAGAACAAGCGCGAATAACGTTTACCTGGTAAAACCATTTTGTTTTTTACTAGCGTTCGTGACTCGACAAGATTATTGTCCCTGCTTTATCGTTGCTATCGTCAGCGAACAAGCATGTATCATAAATTTTTCTTCGTCTTATAAGGAATGAACAACAGCCGAATGAACATGTATGCGAATGTGAATTGCTTGTTTAGTGTATACATATGTGGAAAAACTAGTATCTTAATAGAACTGCTTTTCTATTGTAGAATGAGGTAAAGTGATAAAATTGTTTTCCTTGATTTTTAGTCTTAAAGTTTAGTCTTAAATGAAATATTTTGTTTTTTATAATATATATTTGATATAAAGGAACTTCTTATTTTTAAGATAGCAATAATATAAATGACTAACATATTAATATAATACTTTGTAATATTAGAGATTTATTTAATTCCTAGTATCAATATCAATATATCAAAAATATTTATGATTGATATTTATATTTGTGTTGTGTTAAAATTAATTTTGAGTAGAAATAGATAAAGAAAGAAAAACTAGAAAAAATTAATATTGAAAAAAAGGATTAATATTAGAATTATAAGTGATATAAGAAAGTCTTAAAATATATCTAAAATTGAAAAATTTAGAAATTTTCCTAGTTTTTCTAATATTCTGTTTCTATGAATATCTCTTTGAAATGGAAATAGAAATTTCCATTTTTACTGCACGTGTTTCTTAAATCCTCAAACAGGATGCTATATTCAAAATCTAATTTTGGTAAAATGTTTAATTTCAGGGGCGCAGTATGTGCCCGGCGTTGGGCTTGGCGCTGCACCCCAAAACAGGAGCTTCAATTTCGATTATATACCGAGCTATCCACCGATCAAAATCGACAAATACAGGGGTGGTTCTGGTATACAAAAGAGAATGACTCAAAGGGAAGATACGTTGAGGTTCGAGCAGGGCCGTATTAAGGCCTTGCAGGAAGAACGTTTGCATATACAGAAGAAAACATTTACTAAATGGATTAATTCATTTCTATTGAAGGTATTATAATTTTTTTAAATATTTTAATAATATTAGCTAGTTAAAAAAATTATATTTGTTATTTTATGAATATATTATATTTTTAATTATGAATAATTTTTCATGTTCTGGAAATTAGTTAGTAGAATTAGAAAAAAATAATATTTAGATAATATTGAAGATATTTATAAAAATGACTCACGTTATTTCATGTTGTCGCTAGAATATCTGCGCAGAAAAGAATCCGGCGACTCGTTGAATCGATTACTTTCACTTTGCAGGCACGTATGGAAGTAGATGATTTATTCACGGATCTAGCGGACGGCAAGAAGTTACTGAAATTGTTGGAGATCATCTCTGGTGAACGATTAGCCAAACCTAACAATGGTCGTATGCGAGTACACAAAATCGAGAACGTGAACAAATCTCTAGCATTTCTTCATACAAAGGTAGGATTAATTAATTGCTTTCTCACATATTATTTAAATTAGAATTAATTTTTCCGCATTGCAAACGTGTATTCAAGACATTATATCAATATGCGTTTCGTTTCCATTATATGATTATTAAATTAATTAATAATCATACGTGAATCTTAAAAATATTTTTAAATAAATGATATAAAATTTTATATTTTTTTAAAATTTAAGTTTTTTAAAAGATTTAAAATTTTATATAATCATTCTAAGATTTCTTAGATTTAGATAATATACAAACTAATATATTACGTTTCTAATTTCTTGAATAATTGTAAAATTAGGGAAATTTAGAAAATACAACTTTCTAAAGTTGAGAAAAAAAATAATGTCTAAGAAAATTTAAAATATTGAATTTCACATTTCTTGAAAGAACAGAAAATTATACTTTATAATCGATTTCGGAGAACTGAGAGTTTTCTCTCTGCTCTTTACTTATTCTCAGTCTTAATAAATGCTATTAATATCTTTATGAATTTTTTTCAATACTCTTCCAATATTTGCAATTCATTTTATAAATAAGATTTATTATTCTCGGTATGATTAAACAAAAATCATTTGTTAATCAATTTCTTTGAAGTTTCTTTTTTCTATTTTAATTTCAACATATTCTTTAAATATAAATGATTTGTCATATTCTTTTTAATGAAAATTAAAAAATTTCTTTTGGAGATATAATCTTCGGCATTTTTATTCATTACATCGATGAATCCAATTATTCATTAAGGAATAATTCTCACGGTTTCACAATTGTCTCTTATTTCACATTAGCATTATAATCAATTGTAAAGTTATATAAGGGATGCTGTTGCGCAAGCAAAGTTTTCTTCAATAAAGTTTTTCTTCGTTAAACATTAATAAATAACTATATCCAATCTCTGATTTGCATTCATTTGATCATTTTGTTATATTCAAGCTATTAGCCGTTTTAATAATTGAGGTAATAATTATTATTACATGTAATTATAACTACATAATAATTAATAATTGTAGATAAAAAATTGATTAAAAGTAATTAAGTATTAAATTTTAAACTTATTATAAAATTGAAAGAAACATATATCAAAATTTTGAAAAATATTTATATTATGATGTTGGTGGTACTTATTTTTAATAACAAGAAAATTTATTCGTAATTATCTATTATCAATACATCATAAATCTAAAACGTTTAATATCCCAAGAAAAATGTAGACTTCTTTTTATAAATATAGCGCTTTAAAATTTTCTTGAAAAAATGTAAAATTTAAAGAAATGCAATATTATAATTTATAATGCAATTCAGGTTTTTAAAAGAGAAACATAAAACCAACAAAAATATATAACGAATATTTTATATTTCTTGGAGCGTAAAGTTCTTTCCAACAAAATGTCTTCCGATTTTCCATGTCATTGCATAAGAATAAATTACAAAAGTCACAATACTTGGAAGTAATGTCTTTCAAACACGTCTTGCGCCTACGATCCCGTAAGTGCATTATGTCGCACCATATGCAGCACACATAAAACTATTATGTCATAAGCTACGAAGCGTAGAGGCCATTCACGAGGACTTTGCACTTGTAAGGATTCGCCACGAGTTCCGCGTTCACGTAGGACGTCTTTTCTAACCTTTATGGTTATATTATATACCTATCGATTATAAAAAGTGCATATAAACAATATATATATATATAAATTTCATTAAATAATAATCAATATAATAAAATTTCATTTCATAATATTTTAAAAATAATTGAGAAGAAAATTTTATTAATTTACAAAAACTAAAACTTATTATTTTTTTTGATTATATAAAA
Source organism: Apis laboriosa (assembly GCF_014066325.1). Classification (NCBI taxonomy): domain Eukaryota; kingdom Metazoa; phylum Arthropoda; class Insecta; order Hymenoptera; family Apidae; genus Apis; species Apis laboriosa. Next base: position 198,690 of record NW_025223582.1, read on the forward strand.
ATTTCGTAAAAAATAATAGTATTATTTTTTTTAAAATTATATTTTATTTTATTTTTTATAAACCGATATTTAACAATATTATTTATTATATTTTCAGAAATAAATATAACTTATTTCATCATTGCTCTACTTATTTGACCCGGATTGATGCGAAATTCAATTAGTTGAATTCAAACGAAAGGAGAGAACTCGAAGAAATGAAAATACATACCGTGTCTTGCGAAATGTCAGGTCAACTTTCGTCAAATACTTTCGCGATTTGAAATTCGTCGCGCTTGCCGTGCCGATTTTCCCTAACTTTCTAAGCTGGATGAAAAATCGTTGAAACATTTGTGAAATATATTTACATTAGCCAAGTATCATCTTTGAAAAATAATCCATATTCTATCCAGCAATCTAGGTAAAAAACATTGATCATTATTCTGACATGACATATCATGTGATAAAATATATCGTGATTGATTTGCGCGCCGAATTCGATTAAGCGTGGTTGTTCATGAATTTGGACGTTAAATATTATTACGCTATTTCAAATAATCATTGATGATTTATTACTTGAATTTATCATGATCTTATCAAATATTACAATTTAAGATGTTTGATTAATAACTTTATGTGATAATAGTTATATAACAATATTAAAAAATTATTTGAAATTAAGAAAAAAAATTTATATAAATATAAGAATTTTATAAATATATTTTATAATTTTATAAATTTTTATAAATATTAAAGAATTGAATGATTGAGATAGGATAAAATAATAGGATAGAAATTTTTTTATATTATTTAAGAAATAATTCTTTAAAAAAAGTTGTAACTTTAATCCATAAATATAAGTAATTTTTTTTAATTTATTTCTTTATCGAAAAATTGATCGAGTGAATAATTTGCAAATAAAAAGTTATTCGTGGAAAAAATATGTTTTACGCGTACTTATTACGGCTCCTTCTTGTTACGCGATTTGTGACGTTACGTAAAGCATTTTGCTAATCGCGTATAAAAAGTGTAAAATATGCGGACGTGATCTTAAACGAGCATTAAATTTATATACCTATCTCGTAATCGACGCTGAAGTTTTCAATTTAAATTCTACATATTGTAATTGTAATTACAATCCATGTAATTACATACCTTCTGTCTGTTGTTTTATTTCCCAATAATAACTATTTATAGCTACACGAATAACATTGCTTAATTCAATAGTAAATAATATAACAACTTTTTGTTATTTCTAATCTATTGATGAAGATTTACACGTAGTATTGGTATAATGTCGATAAGAGAATTTTGTAGAAATTTCTTTTGAAATTCAAAAGATACATTGTTCTCTGCTAATTTAAGCACATAACATTATAATTAAAGCATAGTAATTGTCATTTTTTACTATGATTCATTATATTAAAACAATTTTTTTAAAAGAAAATTTGTGAAAATTTAATTCATGGGAAATATCAATAAAAATTAGAATTTGAAGCTTGATATTTAATATAATAAAGAGGAAGAGAATTATTATTTAAGAATAATTATTTAAGAAGTTATGCTAAAACTTATAAACTATGCTTAAGATAATGTAAAGTTCGAAAAGTATTTTATAACTATGCCTCCAAGACTGATAAATAGTGGATGCCTCTTGCTAAGGGCTGTTCCCATGACTGAAAGAATCCGTACCGATAGTAATTAGGGGAATATCCTTAGGCCATTCTAAGAAACCATAGTTTCCGTGAAACTTAAAACAGTCATGAGAACAATATTTCTCATTGTCAGTGTCTAATCTTAAAGAAGAATGTAGACAAATTCAGATGAGGAAAAAAAATTTGTAAAAATTACTATAATTATCATTATAAAATTGCTGTAAAATATATTATATAATAATTCATAAGATAAGTAGAAATATTAAAAGTAGAAATATTAAATTAATAAGATATTAAAATACTATAATATTTACATATCTGTTAATATATAATTACATGTCTCGTATTGAAGTTCAAAATGTTAGATAATTATTCGCATTGAAATATCTACAAAAAGATTTTGGATAAAGTTTAAATTTAAAGGAAAAATTAAAAGCTAGGAAAGCTAGGAGAGCTAAGAGAGCTAAAAAAAAGTGAACAACTATTGTGCAACAAAAAAAAAAAGAAGAGAGAATGGTGAAAAAGAATTCACAATAAAAGTGAGATAGCAAAAAGAATTACACAATAATAAAAAAATTTTTATTCAATATTATCGCAATAATCACCATATCTTATCCAAAAACGAAAGGAATTGAAATCAAAGAATAGAGTCAAAAATAGAAAGAAAAATCTCTGGAAGGACAGAAGGACAAACCATAGGTAGGATCAAAGGAATGAAACTCAGAGAAAGAGAGAAGGAAGGGTCAGCGACCGAGGCGAAACTTGCTAGACCGTGAGTCCCGCAGATGTGAAATGAAACCAGACGGCACATACGTTGCTGGTGTGTTGATCATTTCACGTTAGACACTATTCCGCCATAACCACTTACAAGAGCCTGTCCACAGTCTGGACCAACGCCTCTGGCTACCTGTGAACATTCAATGACACTGATTCCCTGATATTTTTCTCATGGAACCTATGATTCAATTACATTGATCAAGAATCATGTTTTATATATTGATTTTGTTTTAGAAAGATTAAAAACCTAAATGTTAAAATATGATTGAAAATTAATTCATATTTTAATTTTAAAAATTGGATAATTAAATATTTTAAAGATTTAGTTTGATTTAAAATTAGAATAAAAAAACATATTAGAAAATTATACTAAAATTGTGTTTGATAGGAAAATAGATATTAAAATTGATAAATTTGCTTTTAAACAAATAATATTATATTACATATATACAATTATTAATTCTAAACAATTAAGTTTCTACATCATATTTCAATCTACATATTTATAATACATATATTAATTATGCTATTTTACAAATATCATTTAATAGGTTATTGTTATTTTATCTAACCAATAAAATATTTATATCAATATAAAATAATTTTTTTATATTTTTTCATATGTACACACACGTATACACACACATATATATAATTAAAAGCATGCTTAAAAAAATTGAGCAAAAAGTTTTGGTGAAAGTACAGACAGAGAACGTGTGACTTGCATTTCTTAACAATTATCGTGAAAGGAACTAAGAATCAGAGCAAACGTGTCACATTATATATATTTAGCAAAGAAAAAAAAAAGAATTTGAATAACTGTATGATAACCTTCGTTTTGAGACCATGATAAAATAAGAATTTGGTAAACAATAAATTGGAACAATCTCGTGTTATCAGCAATAAGTTAATGTCACGAGAGTAATTGGAATGGAGACATAGTACAAAGATCAGGAAAATAATTATAAAGAATTTTATGCAATTGTCCATGAGTTAAAATATTTTTATTTTTTGGCAATGATACAAAATCATTTTTACTAATTTATTTAGCTGTTTAAAGAAGAATTTATATTTTTTTCAAAAGAAAATGATATCAGTAGCATTTATAGAATTTACGTAGGAAGCATGATTCAATGTTATTATGAATCGATTTTGATGTGAAACAATTATTCGTTCTTTCTATTATATATTCAGTACATAATATATCTTTTGAAGTATATATCCTGTAATTTTTTTTTTTAAATTTGAAACCAAATAAATTTGTAATACAAAGTAAATAAAATATAATTAATTATTAAAAATTAAAATGAATATTATTTTTTAATAATAATTCGATAATTCGTAAATTTTTTATATTTTTTTTGTATATGTATTGCTCTATAAATAATCAATATTAATGGATTTATATTATAAATTTAAATATTCAATTTTAACTTAAATCATGATTTTATATCGATGATCTCGTATGTATTTCCCAGGTTTCTCTTTTTAATATCCGCAGAGAAAGCAATATATGATGTTTCAAAATTCTATTCATATTTCTATTCATTATCGAACAAAAATATACAGGGTTTAATATTCAAAAATATTGATAATGAAAATGTTATCATACAAAATCATATAAATCAAAATAAATATAAAAATATTTCGTTAATAAACAAACAGCCACGATTTTGAAACGATCTTTATACTTTATCTTATTTCACCTTTATTATTATATTTTTATATTTATTTAAATTTTTCTGAAGTATAGATTTTTTTAAAATAATTTCATTATAAGACAGTAATTCGTGAAATAAATGAATCATCGTGAAATCATCGTAAAATCAAACGCAATTCTAACCTAACTTCTTTCTAGAGATCTAGTAGATATCTCTTCATCGTTGAATTTCTTATGCAATTGTTTACCAATTGTTTAATATTATTTTATATTCTCTTGCATAAAATTACATTTTTTGTACATAGTATTTACACAATTTAAAAGTTTTAAATTATTTTTAAAAATCTGTCAATAAATATTAATATTACAAAATATTACAAAATAAATGATAAAAAATTTTGAGATAATTTTGGAAAATTATCGTATTAGTATTTAATTTTTTTAGTTTTTAATATCTTATATTTTCCTTTTTTTTTAATATATTTATATTTTATTTAATTTATGTCTTAATTTATTGAAAAATTGAGGTTAAGAAATAGAGTTAAAAATATTATATAAAAAAATATTAATATCTTGTTTAATAATAATCACTAAATGTTAACGCAAGTGAAATATTGAATTTTTCAAGAAGAAAAATTATCATCTTAAATTTACTATAGCATTACCATCTGCAAATCGTTGCATTGCCATTGGCCAGGAACGAAATATTGCAGAATTGCTGATCAGAGAGTGGAACAGCGTTTCTCGGTCGGTTCATCATTATGAAAGTTGATTTATTTATTTCGTAGTTGTATCATCTGGATATTATAAAAGATTTTTCAATCAATTTTGTGCATTATGAATATACAAGATATACAAGATATTTTTGATTAAAGAATCATATAGCATTATTATTATATATATTTTTTTCATTTTTTTTATTTAAAGTAGAATGTAGATGGAAGACAAAAAGATTATGTAAATAATTGTTAAAAAATTTAAATAAATTCATTACAAAAAAGCAAACAAATAAGATATAAGATAAAAAAAGATATTAATTTCGTGTTTTTAATGATTTTTATTACTAAGTTATTTAACTTAACAAAAATTGGAAATTACATTTATTATTTGCTTAAAAAAATGTAAATATTTAAATTTATATAAAAATTAAATTATTTATTCATTCTTGTTACTTTAAGATAAAAAGAAATAAATAAGATTCATAATACTTTTTAAGATATTTTTATTGCTGTAAAAAAAATAATAAAGAATATAATAATTATGTTCTTCGAGAGAGATAAATTTTACGTTTAGTAAGCCAATGACTTGAAGAAAGCAGGAATTTCTCATATTTATAATATCTTATGCAATAATGTTCATTTATTAATGTTTCAATGCTATAATGTTAAAGAAATATAAACTTCGATCATATTCGAGTTATAATATCGTAAAAATTGATAAGAAAGATATATATAATAGTTTAAAAATATTTTATTCGATTCTATTAAATATTTTTAGTAATTGAAGATCTGATATTGCTACAATGATTACAATAATTCATATTTTTTATCACAATAATATATATTTCAAATGTCTTTATATATGCAATGTATTTTATATTTCCAATATTTTTTTTTTCATTTTTTTAATCAAATTTTCGAATATAAGATTATATACAAATTATACTACAATAATCTATATCGAAACTTTTTATCATTTTTTTCACAATCTTTTATTTTAACCTTATATTTTTATTCCAAGCAAATCAAATGATTTTAAATTAACGCCATTTAAGTGAAAATATATGATTTGTCAATACTATTCAAAGTAAAGGGATCAAGAGGGCAGCATATTTCAAATTCACTAGTAATTTTCATCCACTAGATCTTTCCTTTTTCTCCTGTTTGCAAGACTCCTGTTTAAGTCAGGCCGCGTAGCGGTTTTCCTACAGCATCGTTTACAACTTGCGACGTGCATTCTTGGCAGGATTGTGGAATGTGGATCGAAGGCACGCGAATGTAAGCTCACAAAAGGACATTCTTGATCATGACCGTGCAACATATGTGGTGCACCACGAGAGTTCCGATGTTTCGCCATCGTTTAAGGAATTGAACGCCTCAGATGAGCTGCTTTTATTCGCTTTTACCGTTAAACATTTTATGTAATCTTTTCAAGTTGTTATCATTTTTTTATCCTGAGTTATTTTTGTGCTTATTATTTATTGTGATTTGTGTTTAAAATATCCTAACAAATAATTTCAATAACGTCAACGTGAAAAGTGCTTTTGAAATACGTAGTATTCTATCTTCTAACTTTTGTTCAACAATAATTGTGGTAAGTTTTATTAGCTTAAAATTATTTAATCTTTTTGTATTTAAATCATTTTTAGATTTTTTGTAATATACAGTTCTATTGAAAAATACAGTTCTATTAAAAATGTTCTAATTTAATATAAATATATTTATTTTGATTAAAGTCAAATTATGATACATATTATGATTTTTTTTTGTCCAATTTGCAAATAAGTATAAATATAACAATCGTTATAATTTATATTTTAGTAATTTGTTTTTTGATTTTTATTTTGATTTTCGCATAACTTTTAAATCGAGTATTTGTAAATTATATTAAAATAATGATCATATTGCCGGTTATGATATACTTGCTTTAATGCCGGTTTTTGCATGCTTAAAGAGTTATATTATACATTATAGCAATATTGTAGCTATTTAACATCCGACAAAACAAGTGTTCATAAATGAATATAGTATAGTGATAGTGAATATAGGAGTTGCATTCTACTAAATGCATTAGAGAATGCTTAGTCTCATTTCATAGGCTTCATGTAGTCTGTGGACTCGTTTGTTTATTACAACTCTGATGGAATTAATTTCATTTCTTGATTCACTCTGTTTCTTCAAGAAGTGTTAAAATGAACATGTGACTTATTAATTTTAATTTTAAATTTTAAAGGATTTCCAAATTCCTGTCAAATCTATAAATATATAATACTAAAAAGATAATTATAATTGACATTATAATTAAAAAATCAAAATTAATATAATAAAATATTATTTATTTGCCCAATATTTTTCTATATAATTATTATTTATTTTATTTTCCGAGATTCTTTTTTACACATATATATTTTTTAATTTCTTAACTAATCTCACTTCTTCAAGCACATTTACTCACATAAATTTATTCGTATAACGTGATCTATATTTAAAAAAACCTGTATTTTTATAAAAAAGTTAAGATAGCATTCTTCAGATTAAACATAGTTTGATAACGATGTACTTAATTAAGCGAAATAAATGAACGAATAATCGAATAAATGTTATGAAATGTATGTGTTTAAGGATTTATATTCAAATAGGATAGCAATCTAACAAGAAAATGATGCGTAAAGTTACCGGAAAGGATCCTTGAAATTAATCGGTTAATACTTGTTATTTGATAATTTACTGTGCAAAATTTGATAGTTTATGGAAGACATTAAATCGTACGCGATCTTATAGATTTATTTATTAATTTGAATAAATACACACTATTTCTTTTAAATATCCTTTTAATAAATAAAGTATATCAATAAGATTTTTTGATAAAATCAATTAAGATTCAATTATTATCATATATTTTCCAATAATTAGAATTTATTCTTTTCTTAAAGATACATTTAACCTAAAATATAAAAATTCTAAATATCATAACTTGATCATAAAAAATTCAGTCATTTAGCTCTTTTAAAAATTTCTACTTTTTTCACAAATTTTTTAACGTATCTTTTATATTATATTGAAAGTATTCTATATATAAGAATATACTCGAATATGTCTAATATAATCGAAATTTTTGTTAAAAAATATTTTTATCAAATATCTTTTTGATTCTTCTTGATTCAATTAAATTCATAAAGAATAAAAAAATTAAAAAAGAAAAATGAAAGAAGAAAATAAAAAAACCGTTTTGCTGATCGGTAGAATGGTACTCGAGCTGACGTATCGTGGCTTATAACAAAAAGCAATCGGCCGATGAAACGAGTACCGGTTATTTAACGCCGTTGCCTTTATACCTGCTTATTGGTTGGCCGTCTTGTTGCACGAGTTTTAACTGTGCAACCCCACCTTTTCACTGGATGTAACAGTACCGTATTTCCAGTCTTACTATGCAGTCCAAGGCTCATTCATTATTCATACACCATTCGCTGATACTCTGGCTGTTTATAACGTGATCGTATGCAGTTTAGATAATGGAAATTTGAAAATCGATCTCCGTATATCTAAAATTATCAACAAAATATAACAAATATCAATTTATCAATAAAATTATAGTATAAAATAATCATAATCTTTTATGTACAAATGAGTGTATGAAACAAAATTTTATATAAATTGTTAACTTGAAAAGATAATAATATAATAAGATAAATGTTATCTTTATTTTTAAAAAATTTTTTAAGATTAATAATGAAATATTATATATAAATTATATTTAGTTTTTTTTCTTCAATTATAAATTCTTGATATTTATAATCATGCAAAATGATTGAAACTAAAAAAAGTCATTCTTGTATTTTGTATGTTACATGAGAATTGTAACCATTAGCTGATAATGAGTTATCATCTTATTCTTCCTTCAATCCCGATTCTATGAAACATTAGGGGCGATTAGAGTTTGATGAATTAAGTGGCAAAAAATAATAATCGGGATAGTAATATGGTTAATGCTTGTTTAACTATTATGTAGATTCTCAGATCTATTATTAACGAGTGATCATATTGATCGTTATATATATGTGAGTACATCAAAGCTACAAATTATATGACAGGAAGTAAGGTATTTGCTTTACTATATAATGTACATTCTATAAACTCACTGTTGTGCTGAGTTAATCAATGAATGATTGATTCTAACAAATAATTTACATTGATCTACAAGATACTTGAGATAAAACTTGTCTTCCCTTATTATATTGCTAATTAATAATAAATAAAATAATAAATAGAATGTAATATTTAGAATAAAGAATAAATAATTTCCGTATAAAAATAAAAATGTATTTCAATTGTATTTTTATTTATTTTTTTTAGAATATATTATTTTTGAATCTTTATTTTAAAAAATAACGTATTCATAATAAAATAATAAAAATTGTAATATATATATAATTTTTGATTATTTATGTGAATATTCCATAATTGTTTATAAAATTATGATGTGTGTATATTATCGACTGAAATAAAAACGGATTGGATGACGCAATTCAATACAAGTACGTTTAATTTGATACACAATTTCATTTTATGAACTGTCTCAGTCATTGTTAGTGAATTAAGTTTCATTTTTAAAATGCATTTTATTTTTATATTGACCCATGTTTATTTACTTCTTATCCATATCTTTTCCGTTGACGTAAATACTTACTGTTCCACATTATAGATTCCACAAGATGTCAGTTAACCAGAAAGAAACGATTTTCATTTCCCAATGGCCTTGATAGACCGGCATAAGTGATCAGACGGCATTCCAGCAATCGCGAGAACGTCGCGCTTCGGGCTCGCACTGCGATTAAATATAATAATGTAGTCGAGCTATTTGTTGGCCCATGAGCATTTCTTCAGGCCCCAATCATCGTTCATAAGATCATCGAATGTGTCTGAGAAATCAATGAAGTTATAAATTAAAAAGATATCGAAACACGACTATAACTTTACATTATAGAAGATTAAGTTAAAAAATAAACATTGTTATACACTTTTAATTAAATATAAATAAATAATAAATAAATAATTTTTGTATTTTATAATTTTTTATTATTGCTTAATTATTATCTTAAAATTATTTAAATATCGTTTAGTATTTTTTATTTTTTATTGTAATTAATATATTATATTCATTTATAAATATAATATAAATAATATTGAAGTTTTTATATAAAAAATTATTTATATAAAATATTATAAAGAAATTAATTCTTTATTTTATATAATAGGATCATAAATTGAATTTTAATATTTATGATTTTATTATTATTATATATTTTATGAAAATATAATAAACAATATATAAGTATATAAAAAACTGCACTATATATAGTAAACACTTTTCCATTTATCTTATTTGTAAAGCACTATTAAAATTATATTTATCTTATTTGATTTCCGTATTGATTTTCATATATATTCTTCAACTGTCTAAACTGTTAAAATTAAAAATGATTGATTGTTCAACTTAAAATATTTATTTTTAAAAATTTATGACAAACAAAAGTGGATGATCTCATTTTTTATTTTCAATAAGCGCATTATCATAATATGTTTTCTCAAGGCTGTCTAGCAGTTGTTACTTTTCACATGATGCAATGCAATTGAATGTCCATTTTATCATAGCAAGATGCTCATATACAGGCGCCTATTAAGGCCCACTGTTTACGCAATACATACGATGCCAATAGCCAACATGCATTCCGCTCTTTTACTTACTCATGCACGCGGATACATATACACGTGTGTACGTTGGAATGCGAATACATTGTGCCAGAAGTCCACCGATCCTTTCTCATAAATTTTGCGACTATATTATACAATTACATTCACGTAATTCAAAAATTGAAAGCTTTTATAAAATTTTATAAAATTTAGAAAAAAATTAAAGTAAAGTTGTGAGAATTTTAGAAAGTAATTAAATGATGTTTAATAATTAAATATGTTTAAATAATTTCAAATTTAAATTGCAAATTTGAATTATAATATTAATTTATTTTATTGCAATTTATAGGTTCGTTTGGAAAGTATAGGAGCAGAAGATATAGTAGATGGAAATCCAAGATTAATATTGGGTTTAATCTGGACGATTATTTTGAGATTCCAAATTCAAGAGATAGAAATTGATGTAGATGAAGAAAATGATAGTAGTGAAAAGAAATCGGCCAAAGATGCTTTGCTACTCTGGTGTCAAAGAAAAACTAATGGATACCCTGGTGTTAACATTCAAGATTTCACTGGTAAGTAATATTTTTATAATTGTTAATTATAAAATTGATTAACAATTTATATTAATATATTAATATAATTGATTGTAGGATCATGGAGAAGTGGTCTTGGTTTCAATGCCCTTATTCATGCTCACAGACCAGATTTGGTTAATTGGTCAGAACTTCAACAAAATAAAAATATCGACAATCTTAATTATGCTTTCGATGTGGCCAATTCAGAACTTGGAATTCCACGATTGTTGGACGCGGAGGATGTTGATACTGCCAGACCTGATGAGAAATCTATTATTACTTATGTTGCTTCTTATTATCATACTTTCGCCAGGATGAAAAACGAGATCAAAAGTGGTAAAAGAATTGCGAATGTAAGTAAATTCTTCTATTACATCTGTTAGTTTTATTGATATAATTATTATACAATTAAGAAAATTAAAATATTAATTTTAACAATCACAGATTGTGGGGCAAATGATGGATGCTGACAAAATGAAGATTCACTATGAAAAGCTTACAACAGATTTATTAGAATGGATCAAAATGAAGATAGGAGTTCTAGAAAACAGGAATTTTCCTAATTCCTTGGAGGGCATTCAGAGAGAATTATTAGCGTTCAAGCAATATAGGACAGTGGAGAAACCACCAAAGTACAAGGAAAGATCAGAAATAGAAGCTCTATACTTCCACATAAACACCCAGTTAAAATCATTAAATCAACCTGCGTTTACGCCTCAAGAAGGTCAATTAATACATGATATTGAAAGAAATTGGGTAGAATTAGAGCGGGCTGAGCATCGTCGAGAAGTTGCCTTAAGAACTGAACTTCTTAGACAAGAAAGATTAGAGCAATTAAACTACAAATTTGAAAGAAAAAGTGTACTAAGAGAAGGTTATTTAAAAGAAATGATTCAAGTTTTAACAGATCCTAGATATGGTAGCAATTTAGCTCAAGTAGACGCTACAGTGAAAAAACACGAAGCCATTAGTGCAGATATCTTAGCTCGTGAAGAACGTTTTCATGATTTGACTAATATGTCGGAAGAGTTAGTAAGAGAAAATTATCATGGGTTAGAAAGAGTGCGAATCAGGGAACAAGAAGTACTTCAGAGGTGGAAAGAACTTTTAGCTCTTCTAGATCATCACAAATCTAATTTAGTTGCCTTAAGTTCTCTTATGAGTCTTATGCGAGAGATTGATACAACTTTGGCTTCTATTCAAGAGCTGCAATTGAACTTTCAAAGTACAGATGTTGGTCCACATTTATTGGGAGTTGAAGATTTGTTACAGAAACACAGTTTACAAGAGTTGCAAGTAACTGCTCTAGGAGAGACTCAAAGGAGATTAGGTAGACAAGCTGCTCAGCATTTAGCACAGCCTCAGAGTAAAGAAGTTCCTTTATTACAACAAAAATTAGAAATGTTAAATCGAGCTTATGATGATTTAGTAGAATATAGTAAGGAACGTAAGGCTCGGCTAGAAGATGCTAGGAATTTCTTCCATTTTCTTCAAGATCATGAGGATGAAGAATCTTGGTTGATTGAGAAACAACGTATTTGTAAAGCTGGAATATCGGCCAAAGATTTACGTGCTGTAATTTCATTACAACAAAAACATAAAGCTCTTCAGGATGAAATGAAAGTACGGAGACCGAAGTCTGAACAGTTATGTGATGCTGGTAGAAAATTGATAGCTGATAATCATCCTTCAGCTTTAGAAATTCAAAATCGTATTGATTCATTGCAAGAACATTGGAAAGTATTGGAGGAGTTAGCTGCTCTGAGAAAAAAACAATTAGATGATGCAGCAGAAGCTTTTCAGTTTTATGCAGATGCAAATGAGGCAGATTCCTGGATGAATGAAAAAATGGCCCTTGTGGCTTCTGAAGATTATGGCGTTGACGAACCTAGTGCTCAAGCGTTATTACAAAGACATAAGGATTTGGAAGGAGAACTTAATGCTTATAAGGGTGATGTACAATCATTAAATATGCAGGCTGAGAAGCTTATAAAATCTGGAATTTCTACACTTGAATTATCTGCTGATCCAGAACCTGTTGCAGAATTAGAACAAGAAGAATGGAGTAAGTTTTTTTTTTAATTTTTAAAATTTTTTTAAATTTTTTTTCAAGGAAACAAATTAAAAAATACTTTGTTTCTTATTTTAGGTAAAGAAATAAGGCTAGTTCCTCAAGATGAATGGGTAGATGAAATTGTAGAAAGATTAGAACCTAGAACGGTTCTTGAAGGAAGATTAGTGCCTCAAGTAAAAAGTTTATATCCATTTAGTGGTCAAGGTATGCACATGGTAAAAGGCGAAGTAATGTTCTTATTAAATAAAACAAATCCTGATTGGTGGAGTGTCAGAAAAGCAGATGGTACAGATGGATTTGTACCAGCGAATTATGTTCGTGAATTAGAACCCAAAATAATACACGTTCAGGTGAGAAGACCAGAAAAAGTTAGAGTAACACAGAGAGTGAAAAAAACAAAGATGGTTAAACAATTAGTTCCTGTAAGAAGAGTGAAATCTATAAAATCAACAGTGAAGCCAGTTAAAAGAAAAATTGCTACTGATGGAGATAGCGTAGAAAAGCGACAAAAAAAGATTAATGAAACTTATAGTGAACTTCAAAAATTAGCGCTAAGACGACATGCATTATTAGAGGATGCTATAAGACTTTATGGTTTTTATCGTGAGTGTGATGATTTTGAGAAATGGATTAAAGATAAAGAAAAAATGTTAAGAACTGATGATCCACGGGATAATGTTGAAACTGCTAAAAGAAAATATGAAAAGTTCCTTACAGATCTTTCAGCATCAGGAAAAAGAGTAGAAGCCATAGATGCAGCTGTTGATGAATTTGTTAGACAAGGACATAGCCAGTTAGATAAAGTTAAAGCTAGACAGAGACACATTCATCAACTTTGGGATCATTTGAATTGGCTGAAGACACAGAAAGAAAAAAGTTTAGAAGGAGCTTCTAGTGTGGAATTATTTAATAGAACTTGTGATGAAGCTCATGATTGGATGTTAGAAAAAATTACACAATTAGACACTGCAGAACTTGGACCAGATTTAAAAACAGTTCAGGCTCTTCAAAGAAGACATCAACATTTGGAAAGAGAATTAGCACCAGTTGAAGAAAAAGTACGAAAAGTAAATTTATTAGCAAATAGTGTAAAAAGTTCTTATCCACATGAATTAAATAACGTAAATGCTAGACAAAATGAAATAAAAGAATTATGGAATCAAGTCCAAACAAAAGCTAAGGAACGCAGATCCAGATTGGAAGATGCAGTGGGTCAACAGATTTTCATGAATAGCTCAAAAAATTTAATAAATTGGGCTGTGGATATACAAGAAACAATGAAAGTTGAAGAACCTGTTAGGGATGTTGCCACAGCTGAACAACTTAGAAAACACCACATAGAGCTTGGAGAAGACATACGAACTCGAGAAGACGAGTAAGTATTTAAATTTCAATATCGATTTCTTAAATTAATTTAGATAAAGATATAAACAATTTTATTTTTGCAGATTTCGTGAGGTAGAAGAACTTGGAAACCAATTATTGCATCGTAATCCGACTCTAGTAGATGTCAGTGAACGCTTAGATAAATTGCATGGCTTATATCAAGCTGTAACATCAGATTGGATTGCAAAAGAAGCTTGGTTGCAACAATGTTTAGACTTACAGCAATTTAATCGCGAAGCTGATCAAATTGAAGCTACTACTAGTTCTCATGAAGCGTTCCTAGAGTTTACTGACTTGGGAGAATCCTTAGATGATGTTGAAGCCTTGTTAAAACAACATGAAAAATTTGAGAACACTCTCCATGCACAAGATGATAGATTAAAAGCGTTTAGTGACACTGCAGATAAATTAATCGCTCAAAATCATTATGATAAAGACTATATCAATGATAGAAGGAATCAAGTCTTAGCTCGAAGGAATCAAGTAAAAGATGCTGCACAACGTCGTCGCGCAGCTCTTAAAGCCTCGGAACATTATCAGCAATTTTCTGCAGAAGTGGATGATCTAAGAGATTGGCTAGGTGACAAAATGAAGACAGCATCCGATGAAAGTTATCGGGATTTAAATAATCTTGAACGAAAACTTCAGAAGCATGAAGCGTTCGAAAGAGAATTAAGAGCTAATGAAGGACAATTAAGAACGGTGAATAAAGCTGGAAAAGCTTTGATATCTGAAGAAAACTACAGATCAGATGATGTAGGAGAAACTTTAAAAGAATTAAATGATCAGTGGAATCAATTAGTAGATTTATCTTTAGAAAAAGGTCGTCGATTAAGACAAGCTGCTTGTCAACATGGTTATAATCGAACAATGGAAGATGCTAGATTGAAGTTGGAAGAAATAGAAAATTGTTTGCAAAGTAAACAAGTAGGAGTAGATCTTAGAAGTTGTAAAGAATTGTTGAAAAAACATCAGACACTTGAAAGCGATATGTGTCAATGGGAACAAAAAGTGGATGATTTAGTTACCATGGGCGAAGAAATGGCTCATGAAGGTCATTTTGACGCTGCAAATATATTAAAAACTAGCCAAGCGACACAAAAAAAGTACGTAATATTTTGGGCTTTATAAATGCAAAAAAAGTTAAAAATTATCAAAGACTTAATTTTTTATTTTTTAATAGATTCCGTAGCTTAAAAGAACCAGCTAAAAGAAGACGAGAAGCATTAGAAGAAAGTTTACGTTTTCATAAATTCGGTTTCGAATTAGATGCTGAATTACAATGGATAAAAGATCATCTTCCTCAAGCATCATCGACGACTCTTGGACAAAATTTGCATCAAGCTCAAACATTGCATAAGAAACACAAAAAACTAGAAGCTGAAATTGTTGGCCATCAACCAATGATAGACAAAACATTGGCTTCTGGGCAAGCTTTGATTGATCAGGCCCATCCAGAGAAAAAGAAGGTAATGATATATATAATAAAAACAATTATTTGAAAACATTTTTAGGAAAAACAGATATATATATTTTCTCTATTATTGTATCTTTTTTTTTTTTTTTAAATATGAATTTGAAATAAAAATTTATAATTTTTGCACAGTTGGGACTGTTAGAAGAATATTGGGTCAGCAGAGGTAAAGTTGGCACAAATGCATGAATAGTGTTGTTTTGTTTGGAAAGTAACAATGTAATTGCTAAATAGCTAAATAGCTGTATAAATCTTATTTATATAATATATAATAAAATTTTTTTAAAAAGTTTTTTCAAATAAAAAAACAAAAAAGATTAAAAATTTTAAATGTATTCTAAGTAAAAAATGGAAATTTTTTACAGCATGCATGTGCTTGTCTTACGTAATTTATTTTAAGATTAAAATATATTTTTACAATATAGCATTTTTTATTATTGTGTTTTAAAATATTGTATATATAATATCAATAGGATTTTATTTTATTTACTTTTTTCTGATTAAAAAATTATATCTAAAATAAAAATGATTTAATGGTGGATGATAATACTGATATTTTATGTTTTTATTTTAATATAATTAAACAATAAATTATACCAAATCTATAATTAAAAAATTTTATTTTTATTTTTTTTTTGTACAGATACGAGAATTATGCGATGTACTCGATGAAGCATGGAGAGGACTTCAAGAAAAGGCCGCAGAACGAAACAAAGATTTAGAATTATCTTTAAAAGCACAAGAATTCTTTTTTGAAGCAGGAGAAGTTGAAAGTTGGCTGAATGAAAAGAATGATGTTCTCAGTTCCACTGATTATGGCAGAGATCGCGATGCTGCCACAAAATTATTAACAAAACATAAGGTGAATTTTTATATTTTTTTAAAAAAGGCGTATATTTAATATTTTTATTAAAAATTATTGTTTCTATAGGCAGTCGAATTAGAATTAGATACTTACAATGGTATCGTAACAGAAATGGGACATACTGCTGCCACTATGATTAATGCAAAACATCCTGATAGCAAAGCAATAGCAAATAAACAGCAAGCAATCGCTCAACAAATGCGGGCATTACAAAGATTGGCTACAGTAAGACAACAACGGTTGATGGAGAGTATGTATCGTCATGAATATTTTCTAGAAAGCAGAGAATTAGAACAATGGATTAAGGAACAGGAACAAGCGGCCGCTTCTGAAGATTATGGCCAAGATTATGAACATTTGTTGATACTACAAGCTAAATTCAACGATTTTAAACATAGAATCGAAGCTGGTTCTGAAAGATTTAATCAATGTGAAGAGTTGGCTAGAAAATTAATTGCTAATGAAAGTC
Source organism: Apis laboriosa (assembly GCF_014066325.1). Classification (NCBI taxonomy): domain Eukaryota; kingdom Metazoa; phylum Arthropoda; class Insecta; order Hymenoptera; family Apidae; genus Apis; species Apis laboriosa. Next base: position 216,017 of record NW_025223582.1, read on the forward strand.
CTTATATTCAAGATATCGAGAAACGACAAGAGCAATTAGGGTAAGATTTTAAATATAACTTAATTTCAATAATATATATAATATAGATTTAATGTAGACTTATAATATAGATTTAGAATTTTGTATAAGTTATATAAAATCTTTAATTTCACTAAATGCATGTGCACTTTCTTGAATTTTGTAATAATAAATACTAGCACAATTTCTGCTAATATACTTTTTAATATGGTTGTAAAAGGGTAATATAATAAAGGGTATAATTATATCGGTGTTGGGTTATTAACAGCATTTTTGTACATATATTTAATGCAGACCAGACGATGATGATCCTGTAAGACAGGTGCAAAGACAGCATGATCTTATTAAGTAAGTATATATTGATGGATTTTGTAACACTTTTTAATGTAAATATTATGCATGTTTCATAATTCTATTGAAATATCTATAATTAATGAAAATATTTTAATGATAAAATTTAATTAATTAGGGAATCTTGGAAACATCTTCTTGGTCTTATTCGAAATCGTGAGCAAAGGTTACAAGCTGCTGGTGAAATTCATAGATTCCATCGAGATGTGGCTGAAGCTCTATCTCGTATACAAGAAAAAGAGGCAGCTTTACCAGAAGATTTAGGACGTGATTTAAATTCTGTACTTGCATTAATTAGACGTCACGAAGGTTTTGAAAATGATCTAGTCGCTTTGGAAGCACAACTTCAAGTTTTGGTTGAAGATGCATCTAGATTACAAGCACACTATCCAGGAAATAATGCAATACATATTGATCAACAACAACAAATTGTTGTTGCTCATTGGGAAGAGTTGAAAGAAAGATCTGCTCTTAGAAGAGATCAATTACAAGCAAGTTGTGACTTACAACGATTTTTGACCCAGGTCAGAGATTTGATGAATTGGGCAGCTGGACTTCGTGCCGCAATGTCAACGGAAGATAAAGTAAGAGATGCAGCTAGTGCACAAATCTTAAAGGCAGAACATGAAGCTTTAAAAGGAGAAATCGAAGCTAGAGAAGATAGTTTTAGTTCAGTTCTTGATTTGGGCGAAGCTATGGTTCAAACTGGGCATTATGCTGCTTTAGAAGTTGAAGAAAAATGTAATCAATTATTAGATGAAAGACAAAAATTACATACTGCTTGGCAACAGAAAAAAGTACATTTAGATCAATTAATAGATCTACATTTCTTCCTACGAGATGCCAAACAATTGGATAATTTATCGACCACTCAAGAAGCTGCACTGAGTGGCGATAACTTTGGTGACTCTGTTGAAGAAGTAGATGCCCAAGTAAAGAAGCATAATGAATTCGAAAAATTATTAGTAACGCAAGAAGAAAAATTAATTGCTTTACAAGAACATGGAGATAAGCTTCTAGCTCAAAACCACTTCGACTCACCTACGATTGCTAGGAGATTAAGCGAAGTTGTACAAAGACGAGCAAGAATTCGAAATCTCTGCGATGCACGAAGAAGAAGATTAGAAGCTGGCTTGTTACATGCTCAGTTTGTTAGAGATGTTGCAGAAGCTGAATCTTGGATTGGTGAAAAACAAAAGAAACTTGAGGCCGAAGCATCTAAAGGAGAAGTATCTAGTTTGGAGGATAAAATCAAGAAATTACAGAAACATCAGGCATTCCAAGCTGAATTAGCGGCAAATCAAAGCAGAATCGAAGAGATAAAAACTAAAGGAGAGAGATTGCTTCAACAGAAGCATCCAGCAAGTGCTGAAATTCGACAACAACTAGAACATCTTCATGCTTCATGGAGAAAATTGCTATTGGAATCTGGAAATCGTGGTAGAGGTTTAGAAGAAGCTCAGGATATTTTAGAATTCAACAATCAAGTAGAGAAGATAGAAGCCTGGATAAGAGATAAAGAAATGATGGTTCAAGCTGGAGATACTGGAAAAGATTATGAACACTGTTTAAGTCTTCAAAGGAAACTTGATGATGTAGATAGTGATATGAGAGTAGATGATTCTAGAATAAAGACAATTAATGCTTTAGCTGATAAATTAATTAAACAAGGCAGGGACAATGAATCAAAAGCTATTCAACAACGTCGTGACAGCTTTAATAATAAATGGAAAGGTTTGCAAGGAGCATTGAGCACTTACAGAGAAATGCTAGCTGGAGCTTTAGAAATTCATTTGTTTAATAGAGATATAGATGATACAAGTCAAAGAGTCATTGAAAAATCAGTTGCTATGAATACTACTGATATTGGTAAAGATCTACCTGCTGTTGAACATTTACAAAGAAAACAAGAAGCAATGGAGCGTGATATGACTGCTATTGAAGGAAAATTAAAAGAACACAAAGCAGAAGCTAGAGAATTATCATTGAAATATCCAGACAAAGCACCTCAGATAAATGGAATATTATCAGAATTACAATCTAATTGGGATGATTTACAACGATTTACTCAACATCGTCGTGAAGCTTTAAATCAAGCTTATACTCTACACAAATTCCAAGCTGATTTACATGAGTTAGAACTTTGGGTAGTTGATACAATTAAACGTATGGATGAATCTGAACCACCAACAACCATATCTGAAGCTGAAGCTTTATTAGAACTTCATCAAGAAAGGAAAGCAGAGATTGATGGCAGACAGGATACATTCAAAGCCTTAAAAGAGCATGGACAGAAGCTTTTAACTATTAATGAAGATGTTAAAGATAATTTGGAACATCTAGAGAAACTTAGACAAGGATTGGTCAATGCTTGGGAAACTAGAAGACAAAAATTAACACAAGCACATCAATTGCAATTATTTAAGGAACAAGCAGATCAAGCAGACAGTTGGTTAGCAACAAAAGAAGCATTTCTTAACAATGACGATCTTGGTGAATCTCTATCTGGTGTAGAAGCATTATTACGTAAACATGAGGAATTTGAAAAAATGCTGATTTCTCAATTAAGTCGTATTGAAGAATTGGAAAAATTTGCAAATGAAATTTTATCAAAAGAACATGCAGATGCTAGCGTTATTAAGCAACGACTAGCATCTGTTTGTACTAGAAGAGATAAATTACAAAATAATGCAAGAGCAAGAAGAAAGAAATTATTGGAAAGTCATCATTTACATCAATTTCTTCGAAATATATACGAAGTTGAAGGTTGGCTTCATCAAAAGCAACAAGTAGCAAGTGATGAAAATTATAGAGACTCATCTAATTTGCAAAGTAAAATTCAAAAACATGTTGCATTTGAAAGTGAACTTATGGCAAATAAGGGACGAGTAGCAGCAGTAGTCAATGAAGGTAATATAATATTAATATAGAGCGATTCAATAATATCTAAAAATTTAGCTATATAATATCATCATATATTTTTAAATTCATTATATTTTTAAATATATGATGATAATATGTATATATAATATGTATATGTTTTTTGTTGAAAATTGTTCTTAATTTTAATAATTTTTTTATTAGGTGAGGCGCTAATTGAAGAAAACCATTATGCTTCAAATAGTATTCAAGAACGTTTAGATGAATTAGAAGCTGAGTGGCGTTTGCTTCAAGAAACCAGTGAATTAAAAAAAAATAGATTAAATGACGCTTACCAAGCTTTACTCTTCGGACGAACTTTAGATGAATTCGAGACATGGATGGATGAAATAGAAACTCAATTGCAATCAGAAGATCATGGAAAAGATCTTTCTAGTGTAGCTAACTTATTAAAGAGGCATACAAACTTGGAAAACGATGTTTTAGGTCATAACGAAGCTTGTGAATCAATTAAAGAAACAGCAACCAGTTTTCAGAAATCGAATCACTTTATGTGCGATGAAATACAAGACAGAGCGATGGCTACAATAAATAGATACCATAGTTTACAAGAACCAATGCAGATAAGAAGAGATAACTTAGAAGATGCTAAATTACTACATCAATTTGCAAGGGATGTTGAAGATGAACTGCATTGGTTATCAGAAAAAGAACTTTTAGCTGGAAGCAATGATTTAGGAAGCTCTCTGACCACTGTACAACGATTGCAGAAAAAACATCAAGCTTTGGAGGCGGAATTAATTTCTAGAGAACCTGTAGTCGCATCTCTAGTTAGCAGAGCTACAGTTATGGTGAGAAGCAGTCATTTTGCTTCAGAAAAAATTGAAAAATTGTCACAAGAATTACAAGATAAACTTTCACATCTTAAAGATTTAGCTAGTGTTAGAAAATTACGTTTACTCGATGCTGTTGAATCACAAATGGTAATAATCATTTTATTAATTTATAAAAACTAATTTATTAGACAAGTAATTATAATGTTTTAATATTTATTTGCTAGTTTTATGCTGAAGCAGCTGAAGCTGAACAGTGGATTAAAGAGAAACATCCACAATTAACTGCTACAGATTATGGAAAAGATGAAGATTCTGTTCAATCATTATTGAAAAAATTAGAGGAAATAGAACGAGATTTGATTGGTTTTGAGAATAATACTATTGAAAACTTGAGGAAACTTTCACATGGACTTATAGATAGACATCATTTTGATAGTAATAATATCACACAGAAACAAACAGAAATCGAACAGAGATTCAAGGAATTACAAAAATTAAAAGAGTATCGATTTCAACGATTACGTGAAAGCGAGAAATTCTTTAAGTTTATTAGACAAGCAGATGAAGTTATTGAATGGATTGGAGATCAAACAACTGTAAGTTTCTTATACAAAAATTTTATTTACAATATATTATAGATTAATTCTATTGTTATTATAATATAAAAATAAATTTTTTCCAGGTTGCAGCTTCAGAAGATTATGGTCGCGATGTAGAACACGTAGAACTTCTCATTCAGATATTTGATAACTTTTTAGCCGGTTTAACAACAAGTGAAGGTCGAGTATCAGCAGTATTAGATGAAGGACAAAAATTAATTCAAGAAAATAATCCAGAAAAAACTAAAATTTTAATGAAAATCGACGAAACAAAGCAACAATGGGAAGATTTAAAAGAATTAGCTCATGCTCGACAAGATGCATTGGCAGGTGCAAAACAAGTACACATGTTTGATAGAACTGCTGATGAAACTATTTCTTGGATTCAAGAAAAAGAAACTGCTCTTAGTTCTGATGGTTATGGTCATGATTTGGAAACAATCCAAGCATTGGTAAGAAAGCATCAAGGATTTGAAACGGATTTGGGTGCTGTTAAAGAACAGGTATTTCATAAATATCTCTTTTGATATAAATATTTCAAATATATATAAATTCAAAGTACAAGCTAAAAGAATTTTGTTGTCAGGTTGAATTGCTGATGGACGAAGCTTCTAGATTAATTGAATTATTCCCAGATGCTCGTTCACATATAGAAGTAAAACACCAAGAAGCTGAAGCAGCTTGGAATGAATTATTAGAGAAAGCAGCTCAAAGAAGAAGCAAACTCTCTCAAGCAGAACAACTGCAAGCATATTTGGGTGAATACCGAGACTTAATGTCTTGGATAAATGAAATGGTAGCCAAAGTAACAGCTCCTGAATTAGCTCGTGACGTGCCAGGTGCTGAAGCATTGATATTGAGACACAATGAATATAAAACAGAAATTGAAACACGCAACGAAGCATTTGATAAATTTTACAAAACGGGTCAGGAATTGATAGAAGAAGGCCATTTTATGGCAAAGGAAATAGAAGAGAAAATATCTGTTTTACAACACAGACAACAGTTCCTGAAAGATACATGGGAACAGAGAAGACATATCTATGAACAAAATCTAGATACTCAATTATTCAAACGTGATGCAGAAACATTAGAAAATTGGATTGTAAGTAGAGAGCCTATGTTGAATGATGGTAAGTTAGGAGAAAGTATTTCTCAGGTAGAAGAATTAATACGGAAGCATGAAGATTTTGAGAAGACTATTGAAGCACAGGAAGAAAGATTCAATGCTCTTAGGCGTATAACTATGTTAGAAAAAGCATTCCAAAAGCAGCAAAAGGCAGAAATGGCTGCTAGACAAGCAGAGAAAGAAAGAATAGAACGTGCACGCCTCGAAGAACGAAAACGCAAGGAAGTACAAAGAATAACTGAGGAAAGAAAACGTGAAGAAGAACGAAGAAGACTACTTGATAGTCCTCACCATGCTGTGCATGATGAATTTAATGGAACAACTGAAGAACATGAATCTATTAATAAATTATCGCCTCTGAAAGCTTCAACCACAACTGAAGGTTTAGATTCGACACCAGTGCAAAAATCACATGGTATTTCTCATGTATTTGGTGAGAAATTGAGAAGAACAACTCCTGATATTAAACGAGCAGAGAGTATGAAAGTAGATACAAAAAAACCGAAAAGAACACCTAGTTTCACGACTAGAAGAAGAACTCAAAGCTTTAGGAAACTTCAGAGAATGGAAAATATGGATGCTCTTCCACCAGTAGAAATTCAAGGTCTATTAGAGAGGAAACATGAACTTCAAAGTGCTGGTAAAAAGGCAGCTGTACGTTCGTGGAAGCAATACTATACGGTATTATGTGGACAGCTTCTGTGTTTCTTTAAAGATATGGAGGATTTCTCATCAAGTAAAGCAGCCACTGCTCCTATTACTATTTTCAATGCCATATGTGAAAAAGCAGATGATTATACCAAAAAGAAAAACGTGTTTAGATTGAAATGTACTGATGGATCAGAATTTTTGTTCTTAGCACCAAGTCAACAAGAAATGGAAGATTGGGTCAATAAAATATCATTTCACGCTAAATTACCACCAAGTCTACAATTATTAAGTTATGATGAATCGCAGAAGGAAGGTCTGGAAAGATTACAAAATGTAACTATAGATCATGTTGATGATACTATTTCAACTGGTAGCAGTCGTGCTTCGACTCCGGAATTAGAACGAAAAAATTCTGTGATCAGACGTGATATATCAAATCAACATTCGCCAAATAGTGTACAAATTGAATTTCTTCAAATGCACAGACAAAATCAACAAAAACGCGATCTGCAAAGTAATACTGAATTTTTAGCTACTCAGAGGAATGAACCACCTCAGACACAGACAGAATTCTTACATATGCATAGACAACAACAATTATTAGCACAGCAGCAACAATTGATACAACAAGAACAATTGGCAAGTCAAAGAGATCAATATCAAGCAAATTCCGGAGAAAAGCCACCTATTCCTCCAAGAGGGGCACCTCCTCCTATTCCAATGAGATCTCCTAGTTCAGAAACTATTTCGCAATATAGACGTGATGGTACATAGCTTAAATAAATTTTCTTTAGATAAAAAAAAATTTTATGGAAATAATAAGAAAAATATGATATGATATGATTGTTTTGATTTATAGACATAGAACAAATTCAAGGAAGATCTGGTTTTTATCAGCAACGTAATATAACATTAAATCACAATGGATCCAATCAATATTCATCTAATACAAATTGGCATAGACAGAGTATTGATCTTAATACACAACATCAAGGTATTTAGAAAAACTCTTTATGTATGTGTGGAAAATCCCTTTTGTTCATTGAATGTCATTGTTTTGTAGAATTAGCACCTCCCTTGCCATCAAGTGCCCCTCCACCAACCAGAATAGCTCAATGGGGTGTTCCTCATGATTCTGGTTAGTCAGTGTTAATTGTTTATCAACAATTTATTCTTCTATGTTTTATTCAATCTTCCATTTGTTTTTTTACCCTGTATTTTCTTCTATCCTAAATAGTCTCCCTAATATTTATGTTATATGAATTCATTTCAAATTAAAAATAAATTTTTTATATAAGTAATTGCTATATACAAAAATTAATATAAGAAAATAAATATGTTGCAGCTTATGGAAACGTTCCCATAAATTCTAGACAGGTAATCAATCATTTATATTATTTATATTTTTTTATTCAATGAAAATATATTTATTAAAGATAAAAAATAGAATAATTAGATAAAAAAAAACATACTCGTTTATAAGTTATAAAGATTTTTGATATAATAATATTATAAATAATATTATCATCACAATGTTAATGCATTTGTTATAGGGTATGCAGCAAAATAATTCCTTCACAGGTAGACCAATATCTTTACCAGCATACGTAGATCCTCCAACTATTCCACAAAATTCTCAAACTCTCTCAAATATAGATAGTAGAAGAGCTAGCGAAAGTGGGTCAGAAAGTGAACATAGCGTGGGTAGTAATCGCAAAGATCGTGATTATAAACGAAGTTCTGTTTTAAGCAATTTATTTGGCAGACGTAAGAAACCTCAATCGTAACCCTAGTGACGATAATATTTACGCTTTACAGAATTTAATATATCTGTAATAAGCGTACAAATTTTTATGGAACAAAAAAAAAATAAAACCCCTTCAATTAGAAAAAAAACATATATATGTTACTTTTGTAGCATAATATATGAAATATTTCACACAAAATTTATGTACTATACAAATTTTATTTTCTCGATCGTATTATTTAATAACGCGTTGAGCTAATGTACAAAAAAAAGGCTATATAAAACTATAATGTGAACAAAGAAAAAATACTTTATTCAAATAGTTAATGAAGTTACAATTTGACTTAATTTGAAAACAATATATTATAATGAACATGTATATCTTAAAGTAAATCTTTTTTTTTAAAAAATTAATTCCCTGATATTAGTCTTCATACAATAAAAAAATGTATAACAACTGTAGATTCAATTGGATCATTTGTTTGATGAAGTTTAAAAGTTGTTCTTATAATAATTTCTGAAATCCCATGACATGTTCAATTCAAATATTAAATTAAAAGTTATCAAATATATAACAACAATAATATATATGAACAATTTGTATCTTCATATTATTTGTCTTAAAATGTGCAAATGTACCTTATATATCAGGGATTGAAAAATATTAAGACAAAAAAAAAAGAAACAATCATTGAACAAAGAATTTTTAAAAAAATCATTATTATACAAAGATTGATTTTCCATTTTGGAGAAATCTATTATGCAACATATAAATTTTATAATAACAAGAATTTATTATTATAGTTACTACGATTGTTAAATTGTTTCATAAATTTCTTTAGATGCACCATAAAGCTACAAAGGACAGAATTATGCTAGAATTATACCTTACACGCGATGAATGTTATTGAATTTATTTAAAGTGTGTACCTGACTTTAAGAGGAATGTTGAAATGTATGGAAGAAGAATATGCAATTGCGTGAATAATGTAAGGTTTAAGTTTTATAAATATCAGTAATATATGTTGCAAATAATTATATATTTGAAAATGCCTGTTCAGGACCAATGATCTTATAATTTAATTAAAATGCCAGAAATATGTATACATATTTTTTGAAAAAATCAAGAAATTATACCATCTTAAAGTTTAATGATAATACTTTTTTTTTTATAGTAAAATAATGTTACAATGTGTAAAGTGTATTTAATATTACATAAAGATTAATTATATGTATTATGTAGAGTGTAAGAGTTATTATAATTAAGTACATAGAACATCACTTTTTGCGTTAAAATATCACTGAGATCGAGAAAAAGATTATATAAATAAAAAAAAATTTAAATTGATAAATTATATTTTTAAAATCCCAATAATTATTATTACAAAATTAATTAAATATTTTTTTAGATTATGCTTAGAATTAGTAATATATTAAATTAACATGATGCAATAATATATTATTGCATTGAATATATTGAATATATCTTATTAATTAATATTATATTAACAAATCTTATTTTAGAATGCAAAATTCGTCTATGTACTAAAATTAAATTGAAATTAGTTAAATATTTCCTAATATTAAACGACATTTTCTTTCTAATAATTTAATATATACACATATTTATTTGGTATTATCTCTATTTTACATAAAAATATAATTGCAAAACTAAATATCAATACAAGAGAATTACAAAAAAAGTAAGATATTTTTATTCTAATAAAAAATATTATAATAAAAAAAAAAAAAGAGATCAATTACACAAATGCTAAAGATATAATTTGAATTCACCAGACTTATGTTGCACAAAGATTTTACAGATTTTACAGATTTTACAGATTTCCATATTTACTTACTATGTAAATAAAATTTAATAAAGCTTAAAACAAATCTCAAATGCAACAATAGTAACAACAACGAATAATTTAAATTCTACAAAATAAAACAAAATTTCTTAAAATCAATCAAACTTTCAATATTTAGTATTATAATGAATATTTATAATAAAATTATCACATTTATTAATTTAAAAAAAAATAAACTTTATAATTCATTAGTAATTTACACTAAAAAAAAATTCATATTTTTAATCATAAATAATAAAAAAAATTTTCAATAAGAATGAGTTTACATGATATAACCGGCATATAACAGGCAGGCTACAATAAAATGGGGTATATTGTTACTAATAATCATCATGGCAATGGACACGTTAACAATTACACAATGGTTGGTGGTTGAAGAACAGCTGGTGCCCGTCTGACTTTTAGCGCTTCTGGACTTATGGCGCGCACCTGCTTTGTGATCTGATCATAGTCATATGTGACAGCCAATCCACCCTCTGAGTTCGTTTTTCTTGTGTATTCTTTATTCTGAGACAAGTTCATATTTTTTTGTCTGTCTGTCGTAGGTGTATTACTATAAAATGCGTCTGCAGCAATACTACCCTCTTCTTCTTCTTGACGATATTTTCTACTTTTTAATCTTAACACTGAATACACAGCAATGGATATTAAAAGAAGAAGAAACAATAATCCTACTGCAGCTGCTGCTGCAATTACTCTCATCTCCGTTGGATCACGAATAATTAACTTGATATTAGTGGAATCTCTGCCTTTTTCACTTTCTACTAACAAGGTATATATTCTAGCATCCTCTGTTTGGAGGTCTTTGATTACCAGTTTTGCCCAATAGCAATTTGTTGGTATTTCGTTTTCTTTGATATGCTCTAATGACAATGCTTCATATTTTGGATGAATACTTTCACCTGAACAGAAAAAAATAATTATACTTTTTTTTTTATAGTTAGACGAATAATTAATGATATTCTTTATAAATTTAATTTCTTATTTTTAAAGAAAAAAAATAGAGATATCGATTAAATTTTTCTAAATTCTAACATCTCCATCAAAGGATTCATTGATAAATGATGATTTTGAATTTACCAGCTCTGATATGTGAGCTTCCCCATTGCCAAGCAACGAGTCTAGGCGGAGGTCTCGAACAGAAACGAGATTTCAAAATATGTTCCGGTTCGCCAGCCCATCCCAGCGACTCGTAAATGCCCTTACCACCGGAAGAAGGCCTCGCCTGGATCTCAGGAGGTCCGGTTACGTGAAGCAAATAACGAGCATCGCTGGGCATTTCTCTCCGCACTCCGTTGATCACGTTGAATGCCACACATCGATATTCTCCTTCGTCGGACCACATTACATTCTCCAAACGCAATCGTTTACCACCATCTTTGGGCTGTAATGAATTCTCGATGGTCTCTGTTACGCCACCACGAAGATGCATCCATCGGTATTGAGCTGGAGGATTTGCTTCAAAGTCTGTACACTCAAAAGGTTCTAAACTTGTACCGAGTAGAGTAGTCTCTTCGAATTTTTTAATGGTATTATTATGAGCAGGATCTTCTGAATTTAATCTCGGTCCATCTAAAAAATAAAAAATTCAAACATAGATTTAAAATGATACATTCTCTATGGATATTTAGAGGAAAATCTGTCTAAATTTATCATTTAGAGAAATAACTAACTAAAACAAGATTACAAAAGAAATCATAATTTCTAAAATTGATTACAGAGAGTAATTTAATAACAGTTAATTTAAGCAAATCATGATACCACTATAATAAGTGACGAGCAAATGTTCACATCGATGAGCATATTATTGTTCTATCATTGCTCTATCTTTTCCTTCTTTGAAAAGCGGTTAAGATATAAAGAATGGCCATTAGTCAAGGAAAGTAGTCAAATTGACGTGTTCTCATAACTGATCACTGTTGTTGTTCACGAAGGAAAAAAAAAAAAAGAAAAAAGTAGATAACACAGTAAAAGTCGGACTACGAACATTGTACATCCAGCCTGTAGTTAGCCGCGGTGCTTTCACCAATAATGTTGACCGCCTTGCAAGAATAGAGACCAGCGTCGTTTCTCTTGACCGGCTCGAATCTTAGCTCGGAGCCGGTCATCGTGCCGTTCTGCTGCGTTCTGTTTAGCATCAACGTTACTATGTTGCTTGTTACCGCGATGGGAGCTGAATCCTTGAACCACTTGATCGTTCCGCTGGGATTGCCGTCCGCGAAGCATTTCAGGCTCATAAAACTGGCCGAATCCTCGAGGGCTGAAACTAGAAGTCGTGGCTTCGTCTCTAATCTCACTTCAGGAGAATCTGAAAATTAATATGCAATTTAACAATAATTTCTTTTTAAGAGACAATAAAAAATATAGTTAATTTTTTTTAATTTTGCATATAAAATTTACGAGATTTTAACATATAGATACGATGCAAAATACATTTCTTGATGATTTTTATAAAGAGATTAGAAATCCACCTTTGAAAATCTTGTATAATATAATTCTGATGTAGAATTATTTTTCAATATTTTTTAAAAAAAAATTCGTCGAATCATCTTCATAATTTCAATTGCTAAAAACTCAAATTCTCGTTTAACTTTTACTTTATTTTAGGGGAAGGGATTACCATCATTACTCGTCGTATACATCATTTCATCAAGAGGTTTTCGAATCTATTCACTAGAATAGTTAAAAGTGAAGTGTAGCGTGAATTACAAACGTAGTTGTTTCCATTCTGTATAAGTAAAAACTTGTCTATACTTGTACAAAAGTACGTGAAATATACATACAATGCACATCCAATCGTGTTTCCGCAGAAGCTGGAACGATACTGGATGGATGCATCGTGATGCACTGAATCGGCAGACCATGATTCTCCCTTTGTCCACGAACTCGGAGAAGGCTGTGGGCTGCTGAAGTTTTTGGACTGTCCACTTCCGTTGCATTCGTTTGTTCTCTCAAGGGTTCTATTTCGTCTCCTCCTATATACCTGTATAAAGAAACAAATAATTATTATCTGTATTTGAAAATTTCTATTTTATATTTTCATAAAACAGATGTTCTATTCTTATTAGAAAACTTTTTTACAGATATATTTTTCACTATATGAAAGTCTCAGAAGAGTCTTCAAAAGTAAAAATAAGAGAAAGGAAAATAATAAATAATAATAATAAATAATCAAGCAGAAATTAATTAAATTCAATACAAAATTTTCTACACGTATACAATAACAAATTCTTATATTATTGATTGAAAAATTTTGTCACTATATTTAAACAAGCAATTACGTTCAAGTTTCCGGAAAGCCATTTAAGAATTTCTCACGAATACCGATATTCAAGGTTTATACCCTTTCTAGAGTGATTCACGGGGCGACTATGCCTGCAGCTAGTTTCTCCGCTTCTACGACTACAATCTGCATAATTACGATTGCCACTGTATCTTCAGTGCAACGAAGCAAAGGAAACGAGACAGAGAGTCAAAAAAAAAAAAAAAAATATAAGAAACGACAAAATAGACAGCATGCCTATTAAAGGTTGTAAAAGAATCGTTGGAAGTTTGCTCCGTTACAATAGTCACAACATAACTTCTGGGAGTGCAAGACAAAGTGTGAAATTACTGTTCTAACTTTCTTCTTTCCATATTCGATTCATTTCTGCGAAAAAAAATGCTTGCTAGCATAAGCATCTATTATGTGAGTTGTAGAGTAAGTGTGTTTGCTACGAGTTGCTCTTTTGCAGGCGTTGATATCACAAAAGATATGAAAAATAGCAAAAAAATTATGAATTGGTTTGAATGAAAATTTAATCAAAAGAAAAATTTGATTAGCGTTTGAAACATTTTTAATTTAATAGAAAAAAAAAAAAATAGAATATTTTAAATTTTTATATAATGAATTAAATGATTAATTATTCAATTAATCATTTAAATTTTTTGTGTTTTATTGGATATATTGGTTTTATTTTTATTTTAGAAAAAGAATTGTTATAAATTTCATCATTTTAGAAAAAATTTATTTCGGAAAATGAATTTCAAAGAAGAGAGAATATTTTTTTTTCTTTTTTTTTTTTTTTTGTGTGAGTATTAAATATTTGAGAGATATTCCATGAAAAATGAAACGGATCGGATTCGATTCACGGACAATTACCAGTGAAACTTGTCCCCCATTTGTACGATTTCCTCTTTCAACTAAATCGTTTGCGCTTTCTAAGTATCGATTAATGATCTTTAACAATAAAACTTGACTATAGAAAATTCCTTCTTTCAAAGAGAAACAATACAATTATGATTTCACATATCCAATTACTTAATTATCCAATTAATTAACTATATTTTTCGACTTGGAAATTATGCGAGTTTCTAATTCTATTAATATAACTTTAACGATTATATTAAAGATAATGAAATAAAAGCGATAATTTATAATCCGCAATTACGATAATTTATCATCTTAAAGTCAGATGAGAATATGTTTACACCGCATAACACGTGCATTCAGAAATGCCAGGGGATCGTGGAAATTGTAACGCTGCTCATGCAAACATGATGATCAGTATAGAGTGAGTTTTATGTTATAAGAATTTAGATGAGGTGTGGCTAACTGATCACTAGACCATGACATAAAAAAAGTTGCTGGCAAACTTCTCTGCTGCACAAACACCGCATTATAGCTTCTTATTTCATCTATTGCCTTTGTGAATTGCGTTTTTTACATCTCTTGATGAAACTGTATTTTCATGAAAGTAGAAAATCTGTGAAGATAAAGAATGCATCGGTGTTTAGTCACAGAAACGAGGAAACTTTTTAGGAAATTTTTTTTTTTTTGTTGCTCTTGAAATATTCTACGATCTGATTGATCTATGATAAAACAGAATTATATTAATTTAATTCTTGTGGTTTATCAATATCCCTTATTAATCTTTTTATGTAAATTTATTTATAGAAGATAATAATATAATTTCATCTACAGTTAGCATAATTCTAAATGAAAGTCGTTGCAAAAACAATAGGAATTTAATTAATACCGTTCTACAAGTGTTTTATTGTTGAGCATAATTGAAATGAACGAGAGGAAACGAAAAGAATTGACAAAAATGCATTTCTTCTCATCTTGATAAAATTGCTATTTATAAACTAAAGTTTAAAAAACGGAATCTTAATGATTTTTATATATATGATATTTATTGGAATAATTATGTGTGGATTAAATTTAGCCTTTGAAAAGAAATTAACTAGACTCACCATTTGATAAGGGCCGGTGGGTTTCCATATCTTGATACACAGGAAATAGTAACTTCCTGACCTTCCCTTAAAGTCAGAGCGGAATTTAAAATTGTCCCTCCATATTCCAACCGTGGCTTTCGGGGTTTTACTGAAATTCATACAGTAAAAAAGACATTTCATAATAACATAAAATAGAAATTTTAAATTTCTTCTCTTAACAATGATTGTATTTAATTTTACTTTCATTCTTTCATTTCTCTTCATATTACATCAATAATAAATAAAAATTTTCATAATTTATTAAAAATTATAACGATTAATATTCATATAATAATTTCCTTATTTTTCAATCAATACAAATTATTAGTTATTGTATTATAATATATTGTAATAATTATTGAACTTGTAAATTCAATTTGGCAGAAAATTGCATCATTAAATTTGAAATTTTGTTGCAAAAATCCAATGGGAAAAAGAAAAGTAGAACGGCTGGTTCGCGTTACATCATATCATGCCCGTGTTTAGTAAATTTCAAGCACCGCCAAATCTACATCGTTCCATTGAGAAGGCGTCAGAATCTGATTAGCCATACATATGATTCGTCAAGGATCACTCACGGTGAGGAAAGCGATATTTCTCTAGTGACGTAAAAATGCAACGTTGCGTTAAAACTAAGTGTACACACTTATTTTACGCTTTAACGTTTCGCGGAACGTTGAAGATCATTACAGTAATCTCTTTTGATTTCATAATTGCCACTTAAGTATATTACATTAATATGCGATCCATTAGAAACAGTAATTTTAACCGTGTTTTTAGAAAAATTGGTTTACCGGGTTAATATAAACTTGAAGTAATTTCCCAGACATAGATTTTTCGTTAGAAAAAGCAGGCAATCTGTTCCTTTTTTTTTTTTTTTAGAAAGAGGGCTATTTTAAGATGATAATATCGTGCACACATACAAGCTGGTATCGAAGATTCTTAAGTGGGTGAAAAAATTCTTGGTCTGATACAAGTCTGGGAAATTTAGTCGGTAATCGTTTGATATAGTGAAGAGGAAGTTTTTTTCAAAGCATAAAACATGATATTATTCATATGGCATTAGAGACCAGTGAATATAAAAAAAAAGAACATTTTAGGAAATCAGAGATTTTTCTTCAGTATCTAATATATGATGTTTTATATTAATGAGAGAACAAATACTGAAAAAAAAATTAGAAATATAAAAGTAATATAGAAAAAAATATTTGAAATAAATTAAAAAAAAAAGAAAAAAAACAAATAATGAAAAAAATAATTAAAAATATGAAATAATTAGTAAATAAATTGAGTAACAACTACAACAAAAAAAGATTATAAGAATAACATAAAAATATAATTTTTATATATTTTATATGGAATTATTCAATTGTTACAAACTTGCGAGAACATAAGAATTAATCTCTCTAACAACGATTGATCCCAATCCTATTATTAAATACCGTCAATTTATTTTAAAAGTTTTAATTATTCAAAGTTCATCAATTATTCACTCATCGAACAAACCTTACCTCTAACTAAAAGACGAGATGGTAAAGAGGTTAATGCATCTTGTCGCGTAAAATCGCCAGAAGTAACCTGACATTCCCAATAGCCGTCATCGAAATCAAGGGAGGCTCTTCTGATAAGGAGGGTGCAATCACTACCACGTCCACTGGCCCATTCGTATTTATCCGGATGCATGCCTACTGGTTTTCGGTCTTTTTGCCAAATACACTGACCTCGTTTGTCTTGCACTCTGCATCGTAATTGCACATCATCACCGGAGGAAACTTCTTGATATAATGCTGGAGTCTCTGCGAATCTTTGCTCAGCATTAATGCGAGCAGTGATTATAAATATGATCACAGTAATGCTTTGAAAATAAATGAAGTTCATTTTGAAGATTGTAATTATGATTAGATAAGTATCTTAGGTACTTTTTAGAATTTTGTTTCTAAAAATTTTATTATATATTTACATATAATGTTAGCTTTGATTCTTTGGAATACTCATTATCGATAATATTTTGATACTTGTTGTATCGATTCTATTTCGAGATGAATTTCTTATTATACAATATTATTGTATTTTGTTGAAATAAGTTCGTTGTAAACTGTATCACAAATGACGGTTTTTAAGTTCGTTGAAATAATCGATGTTATATAAAATTATTCGATATCATATTATAAATCGATCGATGAATCGATTTCTGAGCGGCATAAAAAATTGGCGCCAAACGAATCGAAGATAAAATATTTCGAAAATATAACAAACATAACAATATTTATATATTTGTAACAATATTTATATTTCTTTCATATTCATAATTAATTAATGATTTTAATTTTTTAAAATATTTGTTTATCAATGAAAACTTTAAAATTTAAATTTTTTAAATCTCCTTTTGATAAAATATTTTCACTACACTTCAATTTGATGGAATTTAAAACACAAAATATTAAACACTCGAATATAAAACACAAAATTTAAATGCTATCACATTCAATAAAAATTAATATGTAGATTCAAAATTATAGTTTCGACGGAGACATTAATATTCATAATTGATCTAATAGTTTATAACCAACATTGAGAATCTTTCCGTTGAAGAATATGAGACGAAGTGTGCGTGAACTGTTGTGAAATTCGAATGAAACTCCGTGACAGCATAGAACTTGTAGCGCCATCATCGGTAGTTAACTGAAACATTTTTACATCCCTTATAAAATTCAAATTTTTTTTGCGTTTTTTTGCTACGCAAAACAAAATATTTGTATAAATTCAAAACATTTTTTAGAAAATACAAACTTTTATATTTCCATAAATAAAATAGCCTGGATTAGATCGAATAATATTTGATTTCATTAAAACTTTCATAGATTATAACGGCCATAACTTTCATTATCATTTGTAGCGGAAAATTGAATTCTATTTCATATAATTTTTAACACATCTGTTGTCTATATGTCACCATGATTCTTACAAATTCTCTCACTTTTTATTTTATTTATTCCATATTTTTATTTTTATGTCTGATTTCTTAAAATTTTAAGAAAATTTTTTAAATCACAATCACAATCATAAATTTAAAGGAATAAAATTTTCCATTAAAAAAAATTAGATTTTCTTTCACAAATCACTTTTTTCTTTTCAAATTCATAAAAGCAAATTATCAAATAGAGTATTAAGTTGTTGAAAATTATAATTTGAAGAATAGGTGGATCATGCACGGGAAGCGGACGATGCCTGAGAAACAAGAAAAGAAAACAGTCTCGTACACAAAATCAAGTATATCTAGGACGTCAGAGTACAATGCTATAAGCACATAGTGGAACTGAACCAGAGTTAAAGCCAGAACATTCACCAGAATGGAAGCGGAAGACGGGCCCCAAACGCAGGCCCACGCGTGCGTATCCAACCCTGTCTCCTCTGTTGGCTATCCTTATTATTCGAGCGTGTTATCATTATGCCATGCTATGGCGAGTTTAGCCGCCCATTTGTTCTACGTACTCTTTATTTTGCGCTTACCTAGCATAAACCATCATCACGCCCTCTTCAATTGATCCCCAAACTTGTCACAATGAAATTTCGGATTTTTACAGATCAATATTAAATATAATTTAACTAATAGATAAGTTTTAAAGAAGGAAATATGTAACATTTAATGATTTATTGCATTTTTAGATTCATCTTCACATTTTAAAGATTAAAACGGAATATTTATATCTATTAATCTATTATATGAATTAAGATAAATTACCGATAGAGATATGTTTTATTTTTTATTTCCAATATCAAAATCTAATTAAGAGAATGTATTACAACATATTATTTTTTAAAAAATAATTTACATTTTATAGTGTTACTGTAATATATTAATTAGTAGTATTATTATTTTATAATATTATTATTATAATTTAATAAATCATTGATAAATCGATAGTTTAATAAAACAATTTCAAGAAGTCGATGAATAATTTTATTGTGAAGATAAATATTAATGATTGTGCTAATAAGCTGTTAATTGATTTACTCATTCATTCATCTTATCGACATAGTTACTTTGATGAGATTATAATGATCAATATAAACTATTAAAAAAATTCAAGAATTAATTTAGATAATTCATTGTAACTACGAACTAATTTTTGGGAAAACAAGTTTTTCCTTATGACAAAAAAAATATTACGAATCCCTTCATTTTTAGCGGAAATCTTTGGAATGATATATAGAGTCATATAATAAAATATATGCTACAATATACTCTTTGCTATTTATTATTTTAATAATTAATAAAATAAATTATTATTTGACTATTTATTTGAAAATTACTATTTATTAGTTAAGAAAGATTAATAAAAAAAAATGACAGCTGCAATATTTTACAGATAAGTATATATAATCACTATTTTGTTTCAAATTCTGTACGGATTTAAAAAATATAAATTATCTATCTATGATAACATTTATCTTTGACAAATATTATTATATTTAATCTTGTTTGAATAATATCAAATTATTGAATATCTTTGAAAAAAAATATCGTATATAATTTAAAGATTTTTAAAATATATCGTTTGTTGAAATTAACATTTAAATTGAAAATTTGTATTATGATTCGTTTCTTATGAAAAATTTTAATGGGAAATGTAGCTACTATACTCTTCGTATAATCCAAACTTTTTCCTATAATTCTCATGTTTTCGAGCCAATAAAAAAAAAATTTTCAAATTAAAAATACGGCTTTGATAAAGAAGTTCAAAGTGCAAAAATGATTACAATCACAAATTAGTTTTTTAATAATATAATAATAGAAAATTACAATGTGATAAGTATTTTAATAAACATAAAAATTATATAGAAAAATAATAGAACTTATTTTCAAATAAAATAAAAAATTATCTTTAAATAATGAATATTTCATTTTTCTTTAATATAAATATAACTTAATTTTAACTCTCTTTAATAAGAAAAAAAAAATATGATTTTAAGTGTGCTTGATGTAAAATGTAAAATCGATTGATCGATATTGCAAGGATTGCTTGCTTAATTGTAAATCGTAACTAATTTCAGAGCTGTTGTGAACAATGGCGACGTTTCAACGAAAGTGACATTCTGACGAACAAATGTGTTTTCACACTTTAACATTAATCTTCTTTTGTAGATATTAATTACGCTCATTAGCTGCTAAATCAGCAGAAATCCGTGTTTTAGAATGGCTTTGAACGCTAACGCGTTATCTAGTGACATAAGCCGAAGAAATCCACAAGATGAATATGAACTCATTCAGAGGATAGGCAGCGGAACGTACGGAGATGTTTACAAGGTTCGTGGATTTATATATTTTTATATATTCATATTTAAATGCATTGTATTTACAAACAATTCGATTTTTTTATAGGCCAAAAGACTTTCCACGAATGATCTCGCTGCAATTAAGGTTATCAAATTGGAACCAGGTATATCTTCCAGTTTTTCCGCCTTTTTTTACAAATTTTTCAAGTTTTTATTCATTAAAAATTTTATAGAATACAATAATTTACATGAATACAAATAATAATTTAAATGTTTAATTTATTTTGTATGATTTAAAAAAACTGATTTTAGATTTCTGATTGTTTCTTATATAGTATTTTACAATTAAATTATAATTAAGCAAATAATTATTATTTATATCGTTTTTTCGCTTTTTTTCTTTTATATTTATATTTTTTTTCATTAAAATATATTTTAAAAACATTTGCATATTTATATATTTAAGTTTTATATTTAAGTTTTATATTAAGTATTATAAAAAGTTAGAAATATATTAATATATTCTTTTATTAATAAATGAATTATATTTTTAATATTTTTTATATTTAAGATTATTTATTCATACATATAATCAATTCATACATATAATCAAAACAAAATAAATACATTAATATAGTTTCTTTGATTACTATTATTTAAAAATATATTAAAGAAAATTCAATGCAAATTCTATTCAAATTATAATTTAATAAATATTTTTATTAATGAATGTTAATATTAATAAGATTATAGAATGTGAATACATTTTTACATATCATGCATTATTTAAATGTTTTAGGAGATGATTTTGCAATAATTCAACAAGAAATTTTAATGATGAAAGATTGCAGACATCCTAATATTATTGCTTATTATGGAAGTTATTTGAGAAGAGATAAATTATGGATTTGTATGGAATATTGTGGAGGTGGTTCTTTGCAAGATATATATCATAGTAAGTTTTTTTATTAATATTTTTTTATAATGCCTTAATTTACATAATTAATATTCAAATTAGATATTTATGATAAAAATTACTTATTCTTATGATATATTGCAATATTAAAAATATATCATAATATAATGAATATTTTAATAATGTTATAGTAACTGGGCCTTTGTCAGAAATACAAATAGCATATATGTGCCGAGAAACACTTTTGGGATTGGCTTATTTGCATAGTATGGGCAAAATGCATCGTGATATTAAAGGTGCCAATATATTATTGACTGAAGCTGGTGATGTCAAGTTAGCTGATTTTGGTGTATCAGCACAAATTACTGCAACTATTAATAAAAGAAAGAGTTTCATTGGTACTCCTTATTGGATGGCACCTGAGGTATCCTGATTTGATTGAATAATTTTATGAAAATGTTTTAGAAATTTATATTTTAATTTATATTTGCAGGTTGCAGCTGTAGAAAGAAAGGGTGGTTATAATCAACTTTGTGATATTTGGGCATGTGGAATTACTGCAATAGAGTTAGCTGAATTGCAACCACCTATGTTTGATTTACATCCCATGAGAGCACTTTTTCTTATGTCTAAATCTGGATTTAAACCACCTACATTAAAAGATCGCGACAAGTGGAGTCCAACATTCCATAATTTCGTAAAAATTGCTCTAACTAAAAATCCTAAAAAAAGACCGACTGCTGAAAAATTATTACAGGTTATTATTTTTCTTTAATCAATAGATAATATATGATATAAATCAAAATTAGATAGAAAATACTTTAAATAAAACCTTTCGTTTCAGCATACATTTTTTCAAGGAGAAATGAATAAACGTTTAGCTCTAGAATTATTGCAAAAAGTATCGAATCCTAGTCATATGTTCACTGAATTAGAAGCAGATGAAGATGGAGCTGTACCTAATGTTCCACAGAGGATAGCATCGCGTCATACTGCAAGACCTAGACCAAAAAGTCCTATACCACAATTAGATAGCGACGGTAAAAAGCTTGATGGCAATAATATATATTCTATTTTTCCTATAAATATAAATTATATATGTTATAGATCAAATTAATCTTGATGGAACATTGCAAAGAGACGTGATTTCTCCATCTGTAGATACTAATCCATCATGGGATATCATGGATATTATGAATAATGTCAAGGTAATTTATATTTATCATGAAAATATTTTTTACATATAATATTTAAAATAGCATTGTATATTTAATTATTCAGTCAGTTCATAACTGCGATGTTCATCCAGATTGTGGTATTGGCACAGCATTTGAAGATGTACAAGAAAAGTAAGTATATTTAAAATAAATATACTTAATCATAAAGAAATATATTATTCTGGAAAAATGAGAGAGGGAATGCTTTGAGATCTTTCTGCTAATATAATAATTGCTGTTTTGCTTCTTTTATCTTTTAAATACAATATTAATTATTTATTATTATCTGTAAGGTTCTATAAATTTTAATTTTATTATATACTTCAGAATTATGTAAAACAAAACAGCAATTTTGGTTTAACAAACATCAAGCTGCATATGGCACGTCTGCTTCTGCTTTGCATATAATGCATTAATTATTGAAAACAGCAAAAAGTAAAAGTGACTTTAAAAATTTAAATATGCTTCTTCAGATACAATGTATAATAATTTGATTTATTTTTAAAAGATATTTTTTTAAAAAAATTATAGCAATTTTTGCTATAATTAACAAATAGTGCAATTTTTTTTACATAATTTACATTCTTTATGCAATATAAAAAATCAAGAAAAATTACAAAGTTCTAGTTGCTTCAAATAATAACTTTGTCATTAATGTTAAAAATTGTATAGTTTTCCTAGACATGACATAGTTTATTTTTGTATCAGTCCTATTGGCGCGAACGTTACAACAGATAATAGAGAGTCGCGTCGAAGCAAAACAGGCACAGAGATATTTCATATGAGTTTAAGGTAATAAAATGCAGGTAGTTTGGTGTGAACACATGCGGTTTTGAATTGATATTCAGTGAAATTTAACATTATTATCATTTCCATTGAATATGTTAAATATGTACAAAAAAATGGAATGAGTTTTTTTTATTTAATTTAAAAAATGTATTTTATTTTCCTAAAATAGATATGCATGTTATTTTAATTACTATTGACATACAACATGAAAAAATTTAAGAATTTAAAGCATGAAGTTAGTGATTACATTTTTTCTTTATATTTTTTTTTTTTATAGATATTATAGTTTATATATAATATTATATATATATATATATATATTTATATTTGATTATACTTTAATAAATAATTAATTTTTTTAAGTAATATATATTACAAAGTATGCATGATAATCGATATAAAATTTAAATATGCATGTTTAGAATGAAAGTTAAAAGGTCCTGATGTATATACTAATTCTATTATGCGTAAGTATTATTATCACATTTGTATTTTATTCTTATATGCAAATCTTTTTGCCTTGTTAAATTTATTTTTATACTTTTATTTAAAATATTTTTTGAAAATCATAATATTTTGTATATATTTTTTTCATTAGTATCTTATGCATTTGTTAATTTTAATAGAAATTTGTTAATTTTAATAGAATAATACGATTTAATAAGAAATAATAAAATTTGTATCAGATGTGGCATATATTTATATAGTATATTTTATCTAAATTTAATAAATTTAATTATTAAATCGTAATTTTTTTAATTAGTATGATATCTCAAAATAGTAATTATTTTATCCTTTTACATTTATATCTGATCTTTATTCAAATTTCATGACTCATTTCAATTTTCATAGCTTTAATTTCTCTGATCAGTTTGTAATTTTAATAATTTCTCCCAACAGGAGTCTATTGCAGTACATTGATGAGGAGTTGTTGCTAAGGTATTGGCAGGTAACCCTTTTCCCTTGCACCTTGCACCTTGCACACATATTTCCTTATGCCCTGCATTAAAATTATTTAGTTTTTACTGCAGCTTTATGCTAATTTATTAATCTATTTTCTAATATTCTTAACATATTTTTTTGCATTTTTATTTGAAGCATTTAAATTAATTAAAGCTTTTTTTGCATTATGTGTTTCTTTGATTTATTCTATTAGCTATTTTTTATTTACATATTCTATAATGTTCTTAATAAATATTAATACTCAAAATTTATATGTAAATAGTGTAATTTTGGAGCTCATACTTTTGAAGTATAACTTTTTAATCATAAATATTTTTAGTATTTTTCATTGCATGTAATTTTTTTTTTTGTAGTATAAGTTTTAAACTGTTAACCAGGTGGTGGAAATTTATGTATCTGTTGTAGAGATTACAATTTTTAATACATGTTCAAATTATATTTTTGTGATTTAATAATGGTAAGAAAACTGTGATAGATGAAATGATATCAATATGGTAATATTATTATATAAAATCATATAATAATTAATGTTTAAGTATTTATAATAATTATTTGATTGAAAAAATTATCCTTACATTCCTTAAAATGAATGAATTATTTCATATATAAAACGATTAATTATAAAATATGTTGACAAAAAAATTTCACAGGATTAATAATAAAAATTAATAATAAAACAAAAAAATGTGTTTTATAGTATATGATTATAGTTTCATATGTGCAGGGGGAATGCAATGTCGATGGTTGGTGGGCATTGCGACCAGCTATATTCCCTGCAGTAAGTAAATGATAAAATAATAGTAGGTTGTTTAATCTTTTGGTTGTAGATGACAATGATTATTTTTGTTACTTTTGGCTGAAAGTAACATATGCCTTTTACTCAGAATAAAAAATTTTAATAAATATTTAAAAATATTTAAATTTTTTCAAATAATAAAATTTACTTCAAATAATAATTCTTTTTAATATATTTTTTTATTAATAATTAAATAAGATGATAAATATTTATGGTAAAATAATTATGGAAAATCAGACATTCTGATATGAGAAGTCATATAGTTTAAATATTTAGTTTTTAAGTATTAATATCTTAAAATTTTTCTTAAAATTTATTTATTAATAAATATTGGATAAATATATGTACAATTATGTGCTATATTTCATTTTTCCTAAACACCACCTTTTATAAAATATTTTATGCTCTTCCAAGAGAGAGAACACTTTAAAATTTAAATATTAAATAATATGATAATATATGCTTTAAAACTATAAAATATAAAAATTTTATATATATTGATTTTATCTACTATAATTCTTTAATCTTCTAACATTTTTTTGCATTTTGTCAATTTTATAAATGATGCTATATTTTTTTTAATTCTTGACTAATTGTTATTGTTATTAATAATTTATTTTTTGATTATTATTTAAAAATTATTTATAATCTACTAACACCAGTAGCACTTATTTTTAAAAGAAGAAAATTTCTAATATATATTTTCCCTGATATATAATATTTCTTAACACTTGGTGGTTTATTTATTCTTTTTCAGAGCTACACTTCCACTTGGAGAATCATCAAATGATTGTGAAGTGCATGGCGCATATTACAATATATCAGGTAAATATATATTTTTATAGTTTATTTCTTATAATTTTTTATTAAACTTTATATCACACAAGATTTTATATTAATTTTTGTTAATTATTTCTTACAAATTTAAAAAAATAAAGATCAAATTAAAATGATAATTGCATTAATTTACAAATTCAAAATCAATATAACATGACATAATTTCAGATTTAGAAATACTGAAAGATTCTAAACTATTAAAATAATAATATATTAAATAATATATAAAAATTAAATTTGATTAGGATCACAAGCAAGTCCCAGACGCCATAGCTCTGTAGATGAATTATATGGTTTAGTGAACAGTACTCAGTCTTTGGCTGCTGTGAATGGACAACGTCAACGATCTCTTTCGGATAGTGGCCCTAGAGATGAATCTCCTCAATCGAATGGTAGGAGCATATCAATTTTTAAACTAAAATATTATATAAATTAAAATTAAATTAAAAATAATTAACATAATGTGAATAAACATATGTGAATAATACAATAATGTAATGAATAAAGAATTTTTCCTAGGTCAAAATGAGATGTCAGGCGAAGGAGATCAAGAAGGTATGAGCCCAGATTTATTATCCGATACTCCGCCTGTTCCTCCGAGAAGAAGGGATAGAAAACGTCATACACCTCCTAGACCTATCAGCAATGGACTACCACCAACACCTAAGGTTCATATGGGAGCATGTTTTTCGAAAGTTAGTATGATTTATTTTCATTTTATTACAATTAATTGAAGAAATTATTAATATCAATAATATTAGTCAAAATAAAATTGAAATTTTTAAATAAATCTTTTTATATAGGTATTTAATGGTTGTCCATTAAGAATACATTGTACTGCAAGTTGGATTCATCCAGATACAAGGGATCAGCATTTATTAATTGCAGCAGAAGAAGGAATTTATAATTTAAATTTAAATGAACTTCATGAAACTGCAATAGATCAATTATATCCAAGACGAACTATTTGGATGTATGTCATCAAGGATGTTCTCATGTCCTTATCTGGTAAGAAATACATTAATTATTAAATTATTTTATTATTTAAATATTATGTATTTCTTAATTATTATATATATAGTATTAATTTTAAATTTTAGGAAAAACTCCTCAATTATATAGACATGATTTATTAGCAATGCAAAGCAAACAAACTCATAGGTTTTCATTACACATGAATAAAATACCTGAAAGATTAGTCCCTAGAAAATTTGCCCTAACTACAAAAGTACCAGATACAAAAGGTTGTACTAAATGCTGTGTAGGAAGAAATCCATATAATGGGTAAGTAAATAAGTTTATATTTTTCTGTACATTATTGATAATAAAAATATTTAATGCAGATATAAATATTTATGTGGTGCAATGCCAACTGGAATATTTTTAATGCAATGGTATGATCCTCTTAATAAATTCATGTTGTTAAAACATTTTGATTGTACATTACCAACACCACTAAATGTATTTGAAATTATTATTACACCTGAAATGGAGTATCCGATGGTGTGTGTATCTGTGAAACAACCATATCAACAAAATAAATTAAAATTGGATTTAATCAATATGAATTCAGGGGCAAGTTGGTTTCACAGTGATGAATTGGAAGATATGGATGGTTCTGGTATCTTTTTTTTGATTTTACTTTCATGTATTAAATAAATTGATTAAATATTTCTATTATTTTTTTTTAATTTAAAAATTTATATTTTTATAGCTACTGTGATACCAAGAAGAGAAAATCTTCATGTTATCAATGTTACACAGTTAGAAAAAAATGCAATATTAGTCTGTTACGATAGTAAGTATAAAAAAATCTTTGTACAATATTCTATTTTTCTATTCTTTTAATCTATTATACTTCTGTCTATTATAATCTATTATAATCTATTCATATTTCTATTTTAGATGTAGTAAAAGTGGTAACATTGCAAGGAAAACCTAGATCAAGCAGAAAGCACATGTCAGAATTACATTTTAATTTTCAAATTGAATCCATTAGTAAGATCATTTAAAACAAGTAACGTAGTTTATTTTGTTGTTAATATTAAAATAAATGTTATTATAATCATTTTCTTTCTTTAGTTTGTTTACCAGATAGTGTGCTAGCATTTCATAAACATGGTATGCAAGGTAGAAGTTTTAAAAACGGTGAAGTTACGCAAGAAATCAGTGATCCGAGTAGAACGTACAGATTACTTGGATCAGATAAGTATGTATTTTTGTATTTATACTTAAATAATTTTAAGATATTAATATTTTAAGATTTTAAGATATTAAAAATATTAAAAATAAAATGTTTGCAAATTTAAAAATATAAAAATTAAACATTTGAAAAAAAGATTTTGATTTTTTTTTTTTTTTTTAATAGAGTTGTGATGCTGGAGAGCCACTTAGTTCAATCAGGCACACTGACTGAATCCGAAGGCGCGGATTTATATATACTTGCTGGACACGAAGCCAGTTATTAAGATATCTTCCAACTGTAAATGTGCAGACATAATGTGTCACGAGTGATTTGTGATTCCAATAACTGCATATAAAGTAAAATATGACTGAGAGGCAGTGGTCGATGTTGGTAAGAGAATTGCTATTAACCTGTTTTAAAGAGCATATGGATGAAACCAACATATAATATCAACATATATATATATATATATATATATGTATATATACATACGTCATTTGTCACTGTTCTCTATATAGTTATTGCTGCATAGACTGGTTATTTGCCGAGAAAAAACTTTTTAATGAAGATATAGAATTAATGATCTTCGAAGTCTGAAAATGAAGATCATGATGGAACAGATTAAGAAGAAGCATGATATATTTAAAGTAATATGTGAATTCGCCTAAATGCCTGACAAAATAAAACTTATACTAATTTTCTCAAAAAATATCTATATTGTTATAAAATTAATATTTTCTTGACATTCTTTATGATAGTAAATGTCTAGTAATCAGTAAATTTAAAATTTGATTTTTAACAATTTTTTCCATTTTTTAGTTCAACTTTTTACATTTACGGGTTTTAAACAACTAGAGAACTATTCATATATAACAATATTTACTTATAGATATATGGATACTTATATTTTTAGAATAATTTTTAGATAATATAAAAGATCTTTACAATATGGGAAATAAATTAATTGTATCAACAT
This sequence comes from Apis laboriosa, assembly GCF_014066325.1. Lineage (NCBI taxonomy): Eukaryota > Metazoa > Arthropoda > Insecta > Hymenoptera > Apidae > Apis > Apis laboriosa. The sequence continues at coordinate 245,308 of NW_025223582.1, forward strand.
AAGCTTTTTGTCTAAACTTTATACAAGTTATAGAAAATATTGGCCAAAGATAGTTTAAGTAGATTAATATATTTGAAACGAAGACAACGATTTAAATACAAATTAATTATCAAAAATATATCTATCAAATGGCATTTCCAATATATTTTTCTTGTATGAATAAAAAACGAAAAGAAAAGAAATGTAAAATTAAAATATGTATACTCAATATAATGTATATCCTGTTCTTTTGTATATGTTTTATTTTGGTAGGCATTGGGCTTTTACATCAAAGTTACTTTAATAAGACATTGCGTTCATCAGTGTCTCTAATTTTGGATGATTGTACTATAAATACACAGTATAAATTTGTAAAGTAGTTTATGATGGCAATCATAAATTATTTATTTTATAAAATATGTATGAAAAATCTTAGCTATTAATTCATACAAAACAATCATTTTTAGTAGATTCATAAATTTTTAACTATATGCACCATGGAATGCTTTATGTTTATAATATTAACTAGCAAGTCTAATATTGATAATATTAATTGGAAGTTTAAAAAAGTGATTAAGGTAAAAATTCCTCTCCATAATTTTTTCTTAAAAATATGTGGCTTTGATGGATATATATTATAAATATCCAAAACAATTTCTTCATATTGTACATGAATTCAAATTTTAGGAGCACAATATGTCTATATATAGTATATATTTAAATTTAAATGAAATATATTAGCAACTTACTTCTTCAAGATAATGACATTAAGTGCATTTTGTGTGATGGGTATCAAGACTGGGAGAAATGTGATATTTCTCATTTGTGAAAGACTTTTTAATGTGAACTGTATTCAGGAGGAAGAGTGCTGGATGAAATAGAGCTTATGGAACGCAAATATTACGCTAAGTATTTTTGCTTTTTTAAATTAATTTTCGTTTAAAATTTGAGATTTTTTATTTAATCTAAAATAAACAATATAATATTTTATGATTAATTAATTGATATCATTAATAACAATTAATGTTATCAGTATCAATTGATATTATGTGATATACTATTATAATTTTTTTGCATCATTATAGAGAATAACGTCCGTATCTTTAATTAACAATTGTGCCTAAAAATTTTAGAAATTTATTATTATTTATTTATAGAATAGTATTTCTTTTATTTACATTTTCTTTTATTATATTAACAATACTTATTTCAAACTTTTTTGGAATAACATAAAATAAAATGACTAATTTAAATATATCTTTTATGAATGTAAAAATTTACATCTTTGCATGCTATAATATAAAATAAAAGATATATTAGAATTTAAATGAAAGAAAAATTTTTAGTTTAAATTGTTATAATAAAATATTATTCTTTCAAAATTTAATTACTTTTAAAATTTTTTAAATATTGCATGTTAAATATTAACGAAAAAGAATAAAACTAAGCTAAACTAAATAAAAAAAAAATTAACTTAAAAATTGCAAGTTGGAGATAATAGGAAATAATAGATTTCTTTAAATATTATTTTAAAATGTTCTTATTAAAATGAAACGTATAAAAAAATGTCAGTTATTAATATTAAAATGAATAAAATTTACAGAGAATTAATAGAAATAATGTATAATGTTTCAAAATGAAAGTTTTAGTAATTATTATTCAAAATTTAAGTAATTAAATTAAAAAAGTAATAAAATTAAAGTATTAAAGAAAATAAATTATAAATACTTTTTTATATAGTTTAAATTCTATTAGAATAGATAGATTTATATTTTAATATTATTATCACACAGTAATATTAATTAAATTTAATATAATTTGGTCATGTATGATAATGAAATATAACTTATAGTAATTAATAATTGAATATCAAGTAAAATTAAATATGTTAAAAATATTTGAATTCAAATATGAATTCAGTGCGCTTTAGATATTATTATTTAGTAAATTTACGAATATCTGGCACTTTTCCATCCATTATTGATATGTCTATAGCTTGCAAACCAAAGTTATTGATTTGCAGTGGCAAGTATGAAATGTAAATTGAAATAAGAAGGATTGAGAGAGTAAAATTATCTTGGAAATGTTGAAATATTTTGGTATTTTATATGAAGATTTGCTGTGTAAATAGGTAGGATTACTAAAGAAAGTATTATGCTATGAAAAATTTGCTATAATAGTAACATTATAGTAAATAATATCTGACTGCTTATTGTTTGTGGTAAATAATTATATAAATATTTTGTCTATTGCTAATAGCATAAGTGGTGTAATTAAACTTTTATTACAATTTATTTTTTTTATTATAAGTTTAATTATTTTATTTATAAAATGTTTCTTTTTAGCAATCATCAGATTTTTAATTTAAACATTTTTTAACAAACAAAGAAACATTACATTTTATTTTAATACAAAATAAAATATTATATTACATATATATTATATTACATGGCTACTACTAAATACCACTTATGTTAAAGCAAAATTAAAGACTTAACATTAATGATTTATTAACATGAAGATAAAGTAAAATTATGCTTAATTAAAAAATATTTTATGCTGAATATTTTAAATGATAAAAAATAGACATGATAATGTGTTCACAATATGTCCAAGATAGTTCACTTTATCATTTTAAATATCACTCTTGTCTTGTGTATTACTTTTAGATATCAATTTCTATATATTTGTTCAATGTTTCATTCCAAAAAGTGAACTAGAATTTATTTGTTTATCGTAAAGCTTACGTGCATGCGAGCGAACACGTACAAAGTGATAATTAATTAGTTTAAGTCTTATTATTAAATGCATTAATTAAATACATTTGCTGAATTAATAACGATTTTTAAAGCATTAAGAGCATTCTTAAGCATTCTTAAGCATTCTTAAAGTAATACTAGTAAGTTTTTTAAGAGAATATATACAGATATAGCTTTTTAAAGACAAGAGAGATGTTTCTTCAGGGAATAAGATTAAGCAGATTCATATATCAGTATATTTACTCGTTTTTGTCAGCAATTTAGTATGCAATTACAATCAGTGCTTAAGCAATCAAATGTGAAATGTTTAATCAAATTATATAACAACATAATTAGAGAAGTCTAATAAGATGTTGTTTATATGAATTGATAGTTCTTGTACAGGAATGGTATGTAAAGCAATGTCTTCCTTGTATTGCTATGTTAAGCATATACCATTAGAAGATATTGAGTGCTCGCAATGTGGGCATTTGAAAGAAATTGTTTTGTATTATTTATCAATTTTAATTTTACTAATTATTTAATATATTCAATTTCGTTTATTGTATCACTCAAGTTATTAATTTACTTTTCATTTTTGTTATTCAATACATAAATATAGAAATATTAGATATAGAATATTAAATCTTTTACATATACTATATAGGATGTTAATGTATTCATGGGATACCTTTAGAAGATTTCTAAAAGTCTTAAATGAATAAATTCTAGAGATTAAAGCAAATGCAAATTTGGTATACAAAAATATTGATTAAGACTTATTGATTAAATTATAAATAATTAAAGTTTGTGTAAAGAAGATAGAAATGTGAATTGTTTCATTACACACTCATTATACTTTTTAGTTTCGCTTCATCTAATGTGAACTTAAATTGTTTATAATTTAATAAATTAATAAATAAAGCCTTAATCGACATTTGTATGTTAATTTTTATATTTGTATTATTCTCTAAAATGATTGTTCAAAGTATCACAGAAAAATATTAACATCTCATATACTATACAAGCATTTACAAAATGAATATTTTTTGTAAAAAATTATTTTAAAAAATTGTTTAAATTTTAATTGTACAGTATATTTTGTTTTCTGTATACATATAATCAATATTTTCCAATTTTTTAAAGATAAGTTTCGGATAAATGTACAATGGTGTGATATAGATTACTAGAGAACTAATGAAAGATAAAAATTCTATATACTTTCGATGCATTCAAAATAGATGTATTTGAATGTTATGTATGAAAACATTTTTAATGTTTTATACACATATGTCTTTTTAATAATTTTTGTCGAAAGTGTAAAAATTTACATAACAAAAATTGAATGTTTATTTCAATAAGTCGTAAATAATGATACTGCAACGTTACCTGGCAAATTTTTCTATTATTATGAAGACAATAATTTCATTCATGACATAAAAGTGCAAAATGCATACACTGGAAAAATGCAAGAATGTTTATGCTAACTTCTGAACAATGGAAAAGAGTAAGAAAAAAAAAAATAATTATATAAATACTCAATGACAGACCAACTATTAGAAAATATAAATTTAGGAGAACAAAAACAGAAAAACTCAGAAATATATTACATGCAAATTTTACATATCCATATTCTACTTATGACCATAAAATTTTAAATAGATTTTTCAAGAGTGTTTTGTTGAATGTACTGCATAGCTGAAGATATTTAATTTTTATTGAATTTTCCTGTATATGTATACTATGTACATATAAAATTAAAATTGTTGGTTTCATAAAAAAAATTTATATTTTGTATAGGTATTAATATTTTTTATGTAACCAACAATATTTTTGTTTAATTCACACATAATATAGATCTATTCTATAGCAGTAGGACAAATAGTACGATAACATGTACCTGTCCATATTGACCAGATTAATGACTTTGCCTCTATTAATAAATAAAGAATATAAAATTATTTGAAAGTATTACAGTATTATATTTACAGAAATATAAAAAGTAAATATTTTTGTTTTATATTTTGTAATACTTTTAGATCTTATATTCTATATAATTTTATTTTTCTTATTTTTTTAATAACAATAATATTATGGTATCCCGAGAGTGATACTGATGAAATTGTAGTACTTATTTTATTTATTATATTTTTCCTTAATTAAGAATTCCTAAAGAATTTTTTTGACTTTAACTCTTTTCATCATTTTTATTATTTTTTTATTTTATTTCTTTCAAAATTAAATAGTTCTGATTTAATAAAAATATAGTTAATATAGAATTACTCTCAGGATTCATAAATTGTGAATTTTCACAGGTGCTGTTCTATCATCAAGTTATAAAAGTTGATTTGGTTTTCTGTTCAGCTATGTATTATGTTTTTCATTAAAAAATATATGTAAATATGTAAACCAAAATTGGAATATTTTAAGAGGCAAATTCGTATTATAAAAATGACGATACGACTTAGAAAAAATGAGACAAAGAAAAGGAAATGCGCGAAAAAGAGAGGTATATATAAATATAAATATATATATTTAATAAAAAATATCCTTCGAAAAAAAAAATATAAGTTCAAAGAAATATAAGAATTAGTGTAAACAACGATATCGAAATTTCGTTAGTTTGTGCTATTTCATAAGAGAGAAGAAAAAGGAAACTATAATTATCAATACTCTCAATAATGTTATTAACCAAAGTTTTAGTTGCGAATAGAAACAATAATGAAAATATTCTTACGAATGGAATTTAAAAAAAATGTATTATTATCATATAAATAAATTTTAGTTTTAGAGAGCTTCTCGATAAGATGTTGTATAGAACAAAAGAAATAAAATAATTCATTAAAGTTTTTGTGCATTTGCAACAATATTTTTCATAAAAAACTCCTTATAAAAAATATTTTTTAGCATCTTAATATATATCATCTATATCAATATATAGCATCTCTATCAATATATAGCATTTTAATATTTTACGAAATTTTTTGAAAACTTGCACAAGATTATGATCATATTTTAAATCCTTTTTTATATCATTTATTGAATTATAAGGAGTTCAAAAAGTAATTTGATTGGAAAACATTGATATCTTAATATTTTAATGAAGCGAAAGTTTCTAAACAAAAGTTTCTTTATTTTACTTATATCAATGTTGTTTTGTAATTTTCTTTGTTTTTTCTACATTGTCATTAATAATAATGAAATTTATATATTTTATTTAAAAACGCGTTAATAAATGGCATTATAGCATATTAAATATAAACAGACAAAATAGAAGAAATTTTTTAAATTATGGAGCACTCGAATAACATTTATTTCAGTACTTATTATGTAATGATAAAAACATGTCTTGTTATTAAAAAATAAAAAAAAAAAAAACAAGAAATGATTTTTATGTCAAGAGTATCATAATAATAAAATATTTTTTCTTACTATGTATAAGAATTGTTTTATATAAATGTAATTATTATATTTCTGTACAACATCGATCGCAGAAACTTTGTAAACAAAATAAATCTTAATTTATTCTTTATATTTATATATGCAGCAGGAACTAATGGAGATTTGAAAAAAAAAATTTTTTAATTGAAGATAGTAATCAATTAATGTATTATATAGTTGCTAGTTGTATATAATGTGTATAATGAACGATCTTATTTTTCAGTTCATTAAATTTTTCATTTTTTAATTAATTTTTTAATTTTTCTTCTTTTTTGTATACATGCAGTATTGCAAAATTAATTTATGAATATAATGTATAATTTACTCTTGTATTTGTAAACATGACTAGCCGAAGTCTCTTGTAAATAGACATTTCTCGTAATAAAACCTACCTGAAGTAACATTTACATCTAGTGAAGATCTAAACCTTTGATTATATTTCTGAATTAAATTTAATTTTAATAATTTTTTTATATTTCTATTGAAAAAAAATAACAAAAGAAAACAAAAATTGATAATAATTAAGTTGATTGATTATTTAGATATTAATTTTTTAAATAGTGTAATTACAAATAAATCACAAACTCATTTTATATCATATTATTTTATTATTGTCTAATTGTTAAATATACGATAGATTCTTTTCCGTTTTAAAAAAGAAATGTAATAATGTGATATTTAACTTGTTAGGTTCTACGAATAAATAAAAGATAATATTTTTTTAACGAAATTATTATTGAAAAATAAAATAATGTTGAAATCCTAACAAGTTAATGCAAGTACATTAACGATTGAAATATTCAGTCGATATGTACATACATATATCGATTTATAAATCTGACTGACGACATTGAAATATAAAAATTTATTATTTTTTTTTTCCTTTTTTCTTTTTTTCTTTTTTTTTTTGAAAAAATTTATAACAATACAGGGCGATCATTTTTTGATAAATTTTTGATTATAATAATTCATTCACATCATAAATATTTTTTTTTTATTAAAAAAAAATAAATTTTATTTAAATATTTAATAATTATTAACTCATTAATTTTTTTTTCTTGTATGAAGATTTTAATTTCAACAATTTTTTTCAATTATCCTGTATTATTAATATGAAATTTATATATAACATTACGACATACGATAATTGAAAATTGGTTATAATGTTTTGTTTTTTTATCACTAATTTACGAAATATAAGAAATTATTCGGCAGTATCTGTTTCAATGTTGTACGATATACACGTGCGCTTCAACACTAGAACTTCATATTTGCGCGAGAAATAATTTATACAAGGCACGAATAGTAGTAATACATTTCGGTGAACGTAATGTGTACATAATAATATTTTTTCCATTGAAATATTTAACATTTTATTAATGTTATTCTTTATACAATATCTTGCTTTTATTTATTTTCAATCTTTCTTTTTTTTTTCTTCTATTGTACTAATACAATATAATCTCAAAGATTGTACTTTGCAGATCACTCAAAAATAAACTTTACTAGTTCGTGATTATGCAAACGAATATTATTAATCTGAATAATAACTATTTAATCCTTTCGAATATATATTTCTAAAAATTTTTAATTATTATATTTTTCTATCACGCATATTTTTTTTATTAAGTATGCAAATTAAATTCTAAAATCTACAATGGGATCTACTAATTTCAAAAGGATTAAGAACATTAACAAACGTGAAATTCCCGTGTTCAAAGCTTCAGTTACAAGATTTGTACATTTTCATTGGCATTAAATTATGTTTCAATGTGACCTTGTAACTGATCCACTATTTTTTTTACCCAGCCAGCTTGGCTTTGTCCCGCCGATACATCGTCTTTTTCTTCGCCACAGTTCTGTGCGCAATTATTTTGTAAACTATTTTTAGAACAATACATTCCATTTTCAGATACACAAGACTTCTCCAAAACTTTACAGTCCAATTCTTGTTCTTTCAAGAAAACTGATTTCACTTTCAAATATTCAGGTTTTTGAGCTATATTAGGTTTATACTTTGTTATTGCAACATTGTTTCCTGAAGGATTTATCGTTGTAATTGATTCTGTTCTTTTTTTCGCTGGGACAGGTGGTGCCAGCTTATTCTTGAATGGCGCACAATCCTCAAAAGGTTGACTTGAAAGTGGCCTAGCCACCAGAACTTCTTCGATATCGCTAAATATTGCACTATCCCGGAACGCGTCATCAACGTCTGCATCCACATAGTTCTCAATCGTCTCGAATGATTTTTCATAAAAGCTATCCGTTTCACTTTCTCGGTTTTCTATACTTTCTTCATCTTCCTTTTTTTCTTCTTTAGCTTGAGACTGACTATTCATTAACTGACGTTTGCTTTCGAAAAATAATAAAGCTGGATCTGCATAATCAGACTGAGCAATTCGAGCACCTAGACTTGAACTTCCTTGCTTATAATACAATGAAGGAATTCTTAAATCTGAACTTCCTTTTGCTGTACATCCCACAAACTCCTCTATATCTGAAGAAGATTCTCTTGATTGCTTCATCTTGCTTTTCTTCTTTAACTTACCTGTACTTAAAGAACGAAAGTATTTGGTCCTTTCTAATTCTTCGTTACACTCTAAAGTCTCTGTACTCATAGTATTTCTTAGACCCTGAAGACGATTTCCAGCTTTAGAAAGAACATTTTTAAATATGGTGCTTCCACTATTGTTCGCTCTATAGATTTTGTGATCAGGATGTATATTTGTAATTGTAGAAGATATATGAATCTCCGAATAAGCGTCTGTTAACGTATCATCCAAAGAACAAAAGAATGTTGATGTAGAAGTTGAAACAGAAGTTGGAAATTTAGCGATTCTTCCTTCTGGTTGGCATGTAGCAGCGTATCTTTCCATATCTTCTAAATTAATTTCTGCTGGTTTATCTGAAGCTATAGTAAATGGTCTCTCGCTCATAGGTTTACCATCTCTCTGTAAAAAGCGTGATTTTGTTACATTCTGATTGGTATTAGGATGGATTTGGAAACTACGTGGAAGAGAACCGCATTTTTGAGGTGAAACTGGTAATCCTTCACATAATTTAGTTAACCAAACTGCTGGACGAGTTGGACTATCATTTCCATCCAAGTCTTTTTCTTCTTGTAAAACTTCCCATACATGCTGTAAATTATCATAGTTTCCAAAACCTTTAGATTGTTCCTTATTAACTTCATTTGTATATTCATTATTTTCCGTTTTATTTTTATCGTTTTCTACAATTTGAACTTCAATCTCTTTCGGAACTTGAGCTGTAGATGGTTGAATAGTTGCTTCTTCCTTTCTCGAATTTGAATTGTCTCTTATTCTAAGCGCAGTCTTGATAATTTTACTTTCCGTTACAATACTTTGTTTTTTAAATGCTTTCGAGATACTTTGTTTCTCAAACAACGCTTTCTTTTCTTGTACAAAATTAATTTTATTTTTCGAATTACTATCCACTGATTTATTATTTTCAGTTTTATTTAGATTATCATATAGCAGTTGCAGACTAGATTGATGGTCACGAGTTAAAGATAATGAGTTCCAAGTATTATTCGTTTTAACAAAACGTTCTCGATGGCCTGTTCGAATACGCGATATCCTATTATTAATTGAATTATGTGCAATATAGTTTGTGTTTTCTGAATCACTTTCAGTAGATGCATCAGTTGATTCATCAGAAATATGTTTATTAAAACGTTGTTGTCTGACATTAATTATACTATTCGTTCGTTGTTTCTCAAGAAGTTTTTGAAATTCTTGATTTTGCATCAGAATATGGCCAACTATTTCCTTAACTGTTTGAGTCTGTTGTTCATTATTGTCTTTGGTTTCGGACGATAGAGAGTTTGCATGCTTATCGTTTTCAATAATCGCGCACTCGGTTTCAACTGTGGCTGATTCTGTATCACCTGTATCTTCTTTTTGCTCTTCATCAGATTGGTTAAGACATACATAAGATTGAAAGCCTGGTTCTGATTTCCTTCTCCAACCAGTAAAGCGATCCTGAACAAAATATATATGTTTCTCATAGTCATCATTTCTATATTTAATAAAGAAAAATAAAATAACTTCTTTTTGAAGTTTTTACAAATTTAAATACCTTAACTTTTGACCCGCGTCCATCTGAACTTTTAAATCCTTCTCTAGAATCATTGATGCTAGAATCTTCGGTTTGATTTTTTCGTGACGATGCTGGAGAATCCTATTTAAAATAAAAATTAAATTAAATATAATGAAAAAAATGAATGTATAAAAAATATTTGGAATTATTTTTACCTCATTTGTAGTCTCAGATTTTCTACCACTTTTTTTAAATTTCTGCTTTAGTCCTGTTTCAGATCTTCGTCTCTCTTTTTCCTGTTTCCGTTTTTCTAAATACTCTGGTGCAGAATACTGCTTTTTCGTCAATCCTCTATCTGCCAAAGCCTCTTCTAAATGATAACAATTTTATTATCATTACATATTTTATAATAATATTGATTATAAGATATTATTGAATTATTTAACACGTAAACGTACCTTCTGGTTGCGTCTGACCAAGCTGTAAAACCAATTGTCTCGCATGCGAAGGTATAACTGCATTATAATTTTCTAAAATCACTCTTTTTATTTGTAAAGTCCATTCTCTCTTTTGTTCCAAATTTCGTGCCTGATAAAAATAAATATATCATATTTAATTGAAAAGATAATAACTTATAATCATATATAAATATTATCTTACTTGTAAAGTATATTGCAATCTAGGATTATTAAAAGGAATTACGTGAAAACTAAGTGATTCGCCTGGTATGCTTTCAATAAGCATTAAATTTGAACACTGTAAAATAATAAAATTAAATGTATATAATACAAAATATTAATAAAATAATTTTATATATTATATAAAAAAAATATAATATTACCATAATATGAGCTTTGTAGACTAGAAGCCCATCTTCTTTCTTTTTAGTAAGCAGAAGCATGCGATCAAATAAGAAAACGTGTCTAGGAGCTTTTGCCCCCCGCATTCTGAATCTTCCTTCTGCTACTAACTCTCCACTAGTAGTTAAATCTGGACCAGGCCAGCCATACAAAAGGGACTGAATTTCTTGAACACGCACTGCGTGCTCGTGTCTTCGTTTCATTGCGTTTATATGCTTTGCAATATCAGTCATGGCAGCTAAAGCCGCTTCAATCGCTTTGCTACCTTCAGTCTTATTTTCTCTTACTTCACAGTCTGCTGCATATTCTTTTGATAAGTTCTGTGAATAATCAAATGTTGAACTTTTATTCATTCGTGTCATCTCAGATCAAAGATTTTCAATTTTTTATAAATATATATTATCAAAATCAAAAATTCCGATTCCACTACCAAGTTATGATATATCATCAAAATATAGAAATATAACTTATAATTACTAACTTATAATTACACTATATTATAATAATGTCGTTTTTTAATTTTAATATATTTAAAATACAATTTTTTAATAGTTATCATTAAAAATAATTATTATATACTAAAAAAGTAATTTTATTATATAATTGGAAAAAAAATGAATATTTATATTTTTACTTAATCATCCAAAATAGTATGTAATATATATTTGGATTATTTGAAATTATTCTGAATTGAAAATAAGAAAATGAATTTTTTGATCAAATACAATAAAAAGTAAAAATTATCTACATATTATTCAGTTGTCTATTTCTATATCACTATTTGAGAATCTCTGATCTAGAGACAAAATTGAAGATATAATTTACCTCCAGAAGTAAGTGATATTTGAGAATCCTCTGAACAGGTGTCAAAAGGAATGATCCAAGAGGTAATGCATGTTTTAATGCAGCTTGTCTTTCTTGAAATGCGCATGCAGTTTTTTCTTGACTCATTAGATCGGTCAGAACGGAAACTGTGCTAAAATAAATTGTAATATTAAGCTATGGACAGAATAAACTAAATTTTATTAAATAGCAATTTAATCCAATAATTTTATTGTTAAATTTTACCTTGGATAATTGGTACAATACTCTGTATACACTTTAAATCCTGATTTGTGCTTTATGAATGTATTAGCCACACTAACTGGATCTAGACCACATTCCTCTATCTCTTTCAGGAACTCTCTGAAAATAAAATTAAACATAGATAATAATATAATGTAAGTATTTAGAATTTGTTGTAAAATATTTAATTTACCTGTTAAACTCAAAAATATCCTCAATATTACTAAATAAGTTACTCAGCTGTGTTTGATCCATAAACGATGCCGAATCATTTCTCCAAAATATAAGGTAACCCTAATAAAATCAATAAATTAAGTTTTATGATTTATATTTCAATTAATTATGTTTTATAGCAATATTTACCTGGATAACTTGTCGTAGATGTTCTACGTATATCGCTTCAGTATCGACTATCTCAAGGAGTACCCTTTCCATAGGATTTCTATGGGGATCGCAGTAACGTGGCCTATGAGATAGTGGACTCTCCTCTGCACTATTTCTTCTTTGATCACTGTCATCGTCTCCTATTCGACAGTTTGTCTCTGATACTGTCACTACTCCACTATCTCCGGAACCTGTCCATTTTATCATTTATTTATTGAGATCATATTAATTTAAATTTATTTATCTTTATTATAGATTTTTATTTATTTCTGTTGTATTTATTTGAAATTTTTTAAAAAATTCTGCATAAATTACAAATATGTACAATCAAATATTACAATGTACAATAAATATCCTAAGAATTAATTTAATTGATTAAATTGATTTAATTGATTAAGAAATTACTTAATTTATTTTCGTTCACATCAAAATTAATATCTAAATAAGAATTTATCTTCGATAACAGAAATAAAATTTACAAATATGATTTTATCTTTTTAAACTGGTTTTAATTAATATCAAATAAAAAGTGAAAATATCAATGAAATGATCATTTTCTTATATAATATGCCATCAAATAATTTGTTCAATTCTTCAAATACAAGCATTTATTTGCAATTCAGGCCAGGACAATGGTTATAACGATGACTACGAAATACGGAGAGAGAAGTTTATTGCCATTGCTATTATCATTACTATCATTGCCGTTGATTATGTTACAATCGAAGGAGAAAGTTGAAGGCTTTGGAATCTCTTCCGACTAATACAAACAGATTTCTAAGATATTTTCTTAGTTTCTTAGATTTTAATATTTACTCATTTACTAGTCTATATTGTAAAACTTCAAAATGATTTTAGTAAAATAAGATTTAGAAAATAAAAACTGTGTTCAAAAAAAATCCAAAATTCTAAAGAAAAATTAATTTATTGATTTTCTTATAAATTAATATAAATATTTTTTTTTTAGGAAGAAAAATATAAAGAATAAATAAAAAAAGTATATTTAATTATATTTACGATAATATTCGAAAATATTTTAATGATACAATATATTATCAATGAAGATAAAAATACTCTTAATACTCAATTTAGAAATTGATTGTTTAACACAATAATCTTCATCAATTGATACAATTATATATCTATTTATCCTTTTAAAAGCTGATAACAAATAAAGCTGATTATAAATCTTCACCAAAATCATCTCTGCATAATCTTAATCTTTAGTGCTCCCTAGAATCTTTCCAAACAAAACTTCCAAAATCATTAATTTTCTCAATAACTTTATCAAACCATTATTTGAAAATCTCTCACCTTGCGAACTGGCACAAGTGTCTGCCAGCGACTCAACCGATGCCAAATAAGGATTGATAGCGCATGTATTTCCCTGATTGCTGCATCCGCTGGAGGATGTACTGGATGCAACTGAGCTTCCAGACAACGGTCTTCCAGAGTTTCTGCATCGTATGTTATACCTAAGTGGCGTCAGGTTATTGCTTTCGCGTCTATAAGGCTTCTCCTCGACCGTTCTCCTCTCCTCATTTCTATCCTCTTGCTGATTGTTCTTCAATATTTGAAACACATCATTCTTTTTTTCAGGCATAACATCATCGGATACAATAATGTCCACGGTGTTTTCTGGAGGTGTTGGCTGTTCAGCCATAGCGTCATCCGATTGAGATTTGGACAATTCAGGATGGAATTGACCGAATATAGAGCCTCTATGAGATACCAAACTCAAACGCTTTTGCAATGCCGCTGGTATGTTGCAGGCAGACGGAAGTACTACGTGATCGGTATAGCCATTGCCTCGACGAGCTAGCTCGTCGAACATCCCTAACAATTGGGGCACCAGGTCCGTCGTTGTTCCTAAAACATAAAATGAATGGAAGAAATTAGATAGATTGTTGGAATAACAATCAGTGTATTATAAATATATTAAATATTTTATAAATTGATTAACGAAAAAAATCTATGAACGAGATATCTCTTATCGATTGAAGAATTAATGCATTGAAGAGAATTTTTGGTATTACTTTTAGTTTTATTTCAGAATTACTTCAATCGGTTTTATTATTAATTAATTCGATATTTATTCATTAAGGACATAAGAAAACGGTTTAGTGATCCCTAGGACCGTTATAATGTTTAGGGAATAAAATTTTCACGATCTGTGAATATATTGATATTCAACAGTCTTATATTTCATGATATTTATTCTCGTTTTAAGTAAAATTTTAGATTCAAAATATTCTTAAAAATTTTATATTATTATAATATATTTATTGCAAAAGATATTTTACGTCAAAAGATCTAGTAGCCATTTCACATGGAAAATACCAAAATCTGATTATAATATCTCCACTTAATCATCAGAGAAAACAATTTTATTAACTATCTTTCCACTCGATACGAGATAAAATCGAAAGAAAGCTAGAGAATTATATGCATTTTACTCCACCCACTGACAATCTGATTTCGCACGTGTAATAGGGAATTTCGTTTATTGCGAATATCGTGTGTCTGGTAAGCAGAAAGCTCGTGCTTTTACTTCGAGAGAAGCATAACAATATCGTATAAACAAACGAGCAGCCTTGATGGTTTCCAATTCCCTACGAGGCAGACGTGAATCAACTGGTCCAATGAACTTGTACACGCGCGGTTTTTGCATTTCGCGCGCGCTGAAACACTATAGGGTGATCCAAAGAGAAAGTCCCCCGGCGAAAGTGGCGGATTTTTAAGTTTTCTCAAATAACAATCTAAGATTTTTTTTTTTAACTTGGATTTCAAATCATCAATCATTCAACTTCAACCAATTTGTGGATTTCAATTTTTTTTTTTTTTTGAAAATTAATGATATTTTCGGTAAGTCTTTTATTAATAATTTTATAATTAGTAACTAGCAATTTCAAAATCGGTGAATTTCTTTTCTCATAATATTTTATGATTGATAATTTTTTTTGGATATTTTTTTTCATCAATATAAATATCTAAGAATGTTTTTATTGCAATTTAGCTTGACTCTGCGCGTAAGACAATTGACTCCACAGGGGGTTCCACGTTTATGTACGAAAAAGTTTCAATGGTAATGAAACCCAGTAAAATATACTGAACCCTCGGCCCAGAGCAGAGGAAGTTATTCTTTCAGGATTTGCAGCTGTGTCGAGCATAAATGCAAACACGGCTCATAAAGAACGCGCAAAGAAAGCAAACCGTATTTTTGCATCGTGGGATTTATCGGTGGGCCAATTTTCTTACATTAGACATTCGCTCTCGCACAAACGTTCCACAAATGTTCCTTCCCTAAAATTCTTCTACTTTTTCTTTTTTTCTCCATAAAAAAAACTCCTTCTTTCAAACACACTATTCAATTATACTCGATCAAATATTAATTTTACCAACATTTATATTATTTTTTCTTTCAAAACTCTTTCAAAAATTTCTAAAATACCTCACAATCTACCTCACATATCGTTTTATTTCTTTTTTTTTATTATATATATATATATACACTTTATCTTTCTTTAGTGATCTAGATATTCCATCTTGAAACGTTTCTCGATGAATCTGAATCTTGACACAATCAGTTCATCCATCTTCAGTCTCGTATCGAGGTCTAGAGAGGGGAAAAAAGAACTAAATCGGGGAATCTAGGAACGTGGAGAGTCAGATCAGGCGGTATCTCCCTCACTCCCCCTCCTTTCCGCTCTGCCCCGCTTTGCCCGTTGCTGGCCATATGCGTTCCTGCCCCGATCGCGATGTTGCACTTGGCTGGAACTCGGCTAATAATAGAACGGGACCAACTTTCGTCTCGACTTTGCGTGCACCAGCTTGTCACGCTCGAGATCGATGACACGTTTCACTGTCTCACCTCGAATTCAAATTAACACTTCTAATATTCGTAAGAATGATTCGTAACATTCACACATAACCTTTTTAGCACGATTTATATGTTAGTTATCCTGTGAATAATATTTATTTTCGATACATTTAGATGCAAATTAAAAAGTATTTGTCGGTAATTATTTAGTAGACGCATAATTATGAGTGTTTGTTATTTTAACAGTGTTACAAAACTGTTGTCGTATAAAACGAGTTCGATTGATATTGAAATCAAAATTCAAGAAAAACAATTCAAGAATTATGAAATGATCCGATAAGATGCAGTTTTCTGAGTAGATAATCTCTATAATGTGATACATTTGGTTGATGATCGATTATAGTCAAACGTTATTGCATTGTGGGATTTTATTCCATTAAAATTAATTATTTTCTTTCTATTGGATTTAATTAAGAGAATTGAATATATACGTATGTAAGAAGAAATGTAAAACAAAATAAAAATTAAAAGTTTCTTAAGAATAATTGGAAATTATTAATTACTCGGCGTAAAGGTTAAAGCAGCGATGAATAAATTATGTTAAGCGTGTTAAGATCATTGACTTCCGGTGCGAGATAAATAGCAGAGGGTGAAATTAAGATTTAAACCTGTGACCTGGTTTCCTGACTCGTTATGTGATCTAGCGGGAGATGAAGTAATCCTTGAATTAGATGATAGATGGAGCAGAGTGCTTTAAAATAGAATTTGTGAAATCTTTAGAATTAAGTGATTTAGTCTATATCTTAAAAAAGAAGAGTTTTACGAACTTTTTTAATATATTTTTATCCTTGGGAAGTAGAATACGGTGACCAAAGTTTGCTTATCTTTTTCCTTGAACACTCTGTATATAAACTTGATAAATATATGAGCATTCGAAGAATTAATTTTTTCATTGAGAAGAAATTATTGTGAGAGATAATAGTTTCTCTCTAGTTACAAATTAAAATTTATTTTTTCTAAAAACAGAAATTATAATTATTTAGATTAATATTATAATAAAAATTTCTAAAATTTAGAATTGTATAGTTTCATCGTATCTTCTATAATATATTTTTATTCTAGTTTGTATTGCTCACCTGAAGATAATCAAATTATTAATTCTTAACAATATTTAGAACATTTTTATACTTTCTCGATTATTTTCCACTTACTTGTGGAATATAGTTTTTTCTAAGTTTAACCATATGATTTATCCATAAAAAATGATGAATTTATGCATCTTTGAAAAATATATCATTTGGTTTTTAATGAGGAATCGTGGGAAAAGTTGGAAATCACCAGACAGCTCAAGTACATTGAACTTCACGTGAACGCACGGTGAAGAACGACTATGTTGACATTTATACTTTTTATCGTGAACAGGGCTCACTGTATTGCGGGTGAGTATTCTACAGGGTGGTCTAAAAATCTAAAATTGTAAGACTTTCTTTGAAAAGAATCTTCACGATTCTTAACAACTTATTAACCTGTAATTTTTTTTTTTATTATTTTGTAATTTTTCATTTCATCTATTTATGGAATTATTCTATATTAATTGATATGTTTATTTTTATAAAGAGGAACGTTAAACGTGCTCGATCAGTTATACCAGAAAGTTTTATAATCGGATTAAAATAAATTGGAGATTCAAATAAAACGACCAATTTCACATTTGATCAGTTCATAAATGATATTCTGATACTCTCAAGGTTTGGATTTACTGCGATCCACTTTTATGCTCCATCTTACTCAGTCAGACGCTTTCCTCTCGGTTATTCACCTCGAGATATGCCCAGAACGACCCTGTTTCTCATCTTTACGCTCAGATTAATTTTCTTCCTTTATAAAATAATACGAATCGGGTGTTGAAGAAGGATGAGATTAAGGACACTTGACACCACGTTCCATGTATCCATAGATTCTCTTGGAAATATTTCTTTCTTCGATCGATAAAAACAAAGTATCTGAATTCTAAAAATTAAAAACTTATCATCAAAGACGAAAGCGTTATTCGATCGAGAGTTAATGTTCTTTCAAAAAATATCCTAATGAGGAGAGCCTAACAAATAATTAGAATTCAAATTTTCAATCACTTGCAAATATCAATTTTCCCAGATTCATATTTCAACGATCTTTAATCTTTCTTAACATTCAAATATTTTCATCATGAAATCATACAAAAAAAGAAAAAACCATCAGATTTCTCCATTAAACATCCCTCAGCACCAAGCATCTCTAAGTACCTTATATATCTAAAAAGAAAAAAGAATATTCCTATGCCATCATCTAACTCAACGATTCGAATTTAAATCCTCGGCTAACGACCACAACAGTCGTTACTGATTAACGCAAAAACGAACCAACCGATCTATTAAAACCAGCCTTAACGACTTCCCCTTATATCCACCAAGCAAACTACGAGTGTAACATCCAATACATCCAATACACGATTAACAACCCCACGCTTCGACCACGATTAATCCTTTTGTCAAACATCGAACGTAAATTGCCCCGCAATCACGAATTACGTCACGTGATTACGGATCCGCCCTAATGGCCGCCCCGTGCACAACAGAATGATTCATTTTCCGGCAAAAGTTGCCCAGGTAACAACGTTCCACGGTAATCTGGGACCAGTTTTCGTCGGGATACGAAATAGTCGTGCGACAAAAGGTGAGAGGCTACAAAGACCAATTAAGTAACCGCCGTTTATCACCACCGATTTATGAGTGTTACACAGTAGTTACGAAATTATCCCCGCTCGCGCTGTGGCACGAGTTATGTGAAACGAGCGAAAAAAAAAAAAAAAAAAAAAAAAAGAAACTTTCACGGATAACTAGTTATTCGTTCGAGAAACGTTGGATATTTTAATTTCGATCGGACCGAACGATTTTCATTTCATTTCTTCTCTAGGGAAAGGTTTCTAGGGAAAAGATGGAAGTGTGAGTCACTAGATTTTCATTAGATTTATTTTATCCAGCTTAAAAGTCTCGAAAAGTTGAATATTCGAACTGTTAAATATTTTTATGATATAAATATTCTTTCTCCGGAGGATAATTATTATATTCATGTTTCGATCTTTTCGAAAATCATCACAAAACGTGACAAGACGAAGAAATAAAGAAACGTGTAATTATATAATAATCCATGCATTTAAACCAAGTTATTTTCCAAAGAAATTCTAGTATAGTCTCTCTCTCTCTTTCTCTCTTAAGTATTCACATTGACCAATTTTCAGGAGATCTCATGTGAACCTTCAAGGCTTACAACCGGCCGTTAGTATTCATAATCGTGTCACATAATCGCGCGTATGTCAACCGAGGCTTAAGCAGCTGCGCGCAGCATGCAAATAAAATGTTTCCATGTCGAAAGCAGGAGTTCCCCAGCATCGGTGGTATTTTCACCGGCCATTCTTGTCGACCAGGACACACATGGGTTTCTTTAGTCATCCGGTACGATACTCGGGGCCACGACGACGACAGTCTTATACCACGTTGTTGTCGCATTTCCGTGACTCACGACAACGTGGTAAGCATACGAAAGCATCGCGCACAGCCAGTCGAGACGGGCCTTCTCTATTGCTTTTCGTCAATGAACCGACATTTTCCCTTTCTTCGCTCCTCGTTCTCGCTATTTTTATCGTCTCACCCTGGCGCCACGCGGGGCCGCCATGTTTCCTCTTCGATTATTCAACAAGGTCTTCGATAGAATCGAAATCGATGATCGAGAATTTTCAAGATAAACTGAAAGCCATTCGAATTTACGAATCTTTTCGACTTTTGAATAAAATATTTCGATTTGTTTTTCTAAACAACGTTCTTTTGCTTGTTTGTAGGTTTGTAGGTTTAGATTTGTTTATTTACACGTGCAATTGATACTGCATATGATTCTTTAGATTTTTCATACAATAATAAAAAAGCTTTTAATTCTCCAAGCATCATGCTACAAGTATTCTAATTTGCAAACAAATTTTTAATTATCTTTTTTTTTTATTAATTTTATTTATCAATCTTTTCCACGCTTAACAACTTTAAAACTGTATATATTATAATAATACTTGAGCAATACAATAAAGCATTCATAAAATTTATCAAGGAATATTCCAAAATCAAATCAACTCACGAGGTGTAAAGTAGGCGATCACGAAAGCGTTAACGATCGTATGTATTAATAATAAAAAAAAAAAACAGTGTTAATAAAAAAAGAGAGAGAGAGAAATAAAAGAGAAAAAGTAAAAAGAAGATACACAATTCAGAGACCGGTTAATTGCTTTGAATTCTAATGCAAATAGGTTAACGTGCCATCACGATTAATGTTCATTGCTCACGCACGTCACCATTGGGAACGCCACCATAAACTGTCTCGTTATCGTTGTAGTCATTGCGATTCCTCGCGATTATTTCGACCTCCCGAAGAACAACCGGTCGATCTGTGTGACTTTCGATCGAGTTTTCAGTTTTATCTCGCCCACGAAGAGATCGAAAACCCGTTTCATTCGACTTTATCCTGTGCTATGCAACAGGAATTCCGAACGTGATTGAGATAATTCGGAATCTAAGGCGCCATCTTGAAATTGCGGAGGACAGATGGCGCTAGTGGTGAATTCAAATCAATTTTTTTTTTTTGTATTCCTTTGGATATTTTGTTCGAAAAAGTATGAAAGTGAGGTTAAAATGTTTTTATTTGATGATATTCTAGATTAATTCTAGATTCAAATATTAGATTCAAAGATTTATAGTAAAGATTTGAAATTAGATTACTTCTTATTCGTCATAGCTGTAAATATGATTTAATATTACAATGAAGTTATTAATATCCATATAAAAAAGATTATGACATTTTCATACAAATAAACTTTGAATGAACGATTAAATATGTAATTTTAGTAAAAATATTAAATAATAATTTTTTGGTATCTAAATAAATAATAAATAAAGATATAATGTCATTAACTGTCGACAATACAATTTACAATAAACATTAACATTTCCATCCGCTACTTTCGCTCGTTACTTTCATAAATCACGTTTTAGATGACGTAGTGGTTTCTATTTGCTTGGTACCGATTCAATTGAATAACTTAAGGAGGAAAAAATTTGCTGAATTGCCATTATAATTTATATACGATTTTGTATGAAATAATATTCATACATAAAATATTCAATGACTAAGATCAACTTTTTATCGATGAATTGTTATTTCAAATGGTTGTATTACGTAGTTTCTTTGATATTTTTCTTTTAAAACTTGATGTAATACCGAGTGTTCATATATAAATTTTATTTTTCAAAATAAACTGTTCACCTTTTTATCTGACAAACTGTTGCAATCGCATGATCTTCACGGTGCAATTTCTTTTAACGCGCTCTTTTTCCATGAATCATTCGAATTCCTCTACATTCTTTGTTTGCGGTTGTTTCGCGCATTCCATCATTCACGTATTATTAATTTTATTTATTAATCTTTGTAAAAATTTTGTCAAAACTTATCAAGATTTTCCTTGAATCTATATTGTTATTAATTATTATTATTTTGTGTTTTTTTTTTCTTTTCTCCCGATAAATATTTCATTCTTAAATTATAACGTACAACTTATTATAAATGCTTAATAAAATATTCATATAATAATTAAAATTTCACTTTAAATTTCTTCTTACTTTTTATGAAATGTTGTTTTAGATTTTACTTGTTAAAAAATTCTGTTCCCTATTGTATAAATTATTAAATTTCTAAAATAATTTTCACGAATCTAAAATTTTAATCTGATTAAATCAATCCAAATCTAATTCCATAAATATCTATTGAAATTTCTTCTTCAAGATACCCATTAAATTTAACCTTGATCATTAAATATTCCTTCCTCAAATTTCCATCGAAGTCGTTCGAAAAAATTCTAAAAATTCTCATTCAATAATCACAACAACAAAAAATTTTCTCATCCTGTCCACAGAATGACAATTCAATTCGAATCGAACAAAAAAAAATTTTATTCCAATTTCAAAACCAAATATTCTCCAAGTGTCGAAACGATCTCGTTCGATTTCCGAACCACCCTATCCCCAGAAGCCTATTATTATCCTTGACCAAACAAATTCCCTCTCGATCCACCACCCTATACTCACGATTCACGTCCCCTCTCCCCTTCCCCTTTTCCACCGAGGAAAGAATTCCCTTATCCCGTTGGCCAACGTCCAAATTTCACGTGGAATCGAGCTCGAAGGCAAAGAGCTGAAAACCTAATGGCTCCGTGAATCCTCTGGTCACGTATAGAGCACGATCGGACTTCAGGTTGCAGGGAATGCCGGAAAAGACAGAAAAGCAAGCGAGGAGCAGGGAGGGAGGGAGGGAGAGATCGCATTCGCGTCACGTAGAGAACAGCGCGAGGATCACGTTTAAACCAACTGTGGGACTCTTTTGCTCCGGAATTCCAGACCCTGCCTTTTGTAACTCCTTATCTCTTCCCGGAGATGCACCCGGAAGCCGTTGCATTCCGCGGGATAATGCAACGTGACCAAGTCAAACCGTGTCCACTCTCTCTCTTTTCGATCACCGAGAGCGTGTTTAGGATGATTTGGCTACCTGGAAATTCTGATTCTCATCTGGGCTAAGCTAAGTTTTGAGGAGGGAGAGTGTTGGTGGTAGAGGGTTCGAAGGCTCGAGTTATTCGGCCTTTGCGTGAGGATGCAAGAAACGACGTGATTTTACGGGATACTTTTAAATTGAATGAAATTTGGTGAAAAATTTATGAGGAAAATTTATAATTTAAAATTGGAAAAAGATTGTAAAGAATTGTATAGTCAGCTTATTCTTTTTTTATATAATAAATTATTAATATTGAATTGACAATATTAAAAGTAGTATAGATTTTACTTCAATTAGAATTGTCAGAGCTTTTGTAAATAATGTGTTAATGTGTTAACAAATATAATTTTAAATAAAGTGAATCAAAAGATTTAGAAATTTATAAAATTTATGTATTTGTAAAATTTAATTTATTATCAAACTTATTATTATTAAATTCATTAATATTTATTAGAATTGGTAATTTGTATTAATCAGACTTGAATTAATTTTATTTCTTGATTATATAAGTAGATCTAAAAAAAATTTTTTTCATTAATAATATTCAATAAAATATTTTCCAAAGATATATAAGAGATCTAAAAAAAAATGATAATAATTAATTGTTAGAGTATTCATGGAATTTACATCTATCATCATCTCTTATTCTTTTACAATCGAGTAAATTCATAAAAAAAATTAAACTGATATTTGAATAACGATAACCTGAATTATTGGTATCTGAATTATCAAATAGATAATTGATCGACTAAGTGATAACTGTTATCAACGATAACAATAATCAGTCTGAAATTGTGATTACATAAGTATTTTATTTAAAATTTGGAATTAATCAATAAAATATAAATATTGTATATATATAATTATTAAATAGAATATTTATATAATTTATCACAATTAAACTTAATTCTTCTTATAGATTTTGATATAAATTATGCATTTTATAAGATAACAAAAAAATGTAAGAAGGCAAATTGAATGAATTAACGAATTCAAAGATTTCTTTTTAGAATGACGCTTTTTTTTCTTAATATTCTTATTTTCAACTTTAAAAAGAAAAAGAATTGGTAGATAATGTTGACAGATAAAATTTCTTTGTATTTTTAACTATTTTATTTGTCTCATTAATTGGTTTGATTGCATTCTATATGCAAAATTATCTAGTGGAGGTTAAATATGATGTTAATAATTTTATAAACCGGAAATATGTCGCCGACAGGCATCCCACGATAACGACCATTAGACTGTGACTGTTCCAATGAATCATTTTATCTTATGGTTTCAAATAGATACAAAGTCTTATGTTAAAAACTGAAATAACAATTTATATCAAAATTTATGATAATATTATCTTCGAAATCTCCAAAATTATTAATATCAACAATCAAACTATTATTACTTTTAAAAATATCTTTATATATCAAGTATCTTTATATATTTATTATACATTAATTATACTTAGAGAAGATAATTATACTTCTCATTCATTTTAAATTTCCATTTCGATATATAATTTGCTATTAAAATGCTTTAAAATCTTATTTTAATATCAAGAATTTTTCTAGAATTATATTATAATTAAATAATAATAATTTAAAAATAAGTAAAATATAGTATAATGATATCTAGATATCTATAAAATACGTATGATCCAAATTGAACGTTAATAACTAATTTAAATATATATCTATATTAAATAAATTATTCACAAAAGTTCCTGAAATTCGAAATTAATTTACAACAAATTAGTTTAAATTTAAAATTTATACGGCTCAATTTATATATGTAATATTTAATATTAATTATTTCTTCAGGAAATTTATCGTCTATTATAATTTATTATAATATTTTTTAATTTTTTAAAGTATTATCCCAAATATTTACTAATTATATATAAAATTATAATTCTATATATTACGATTTTTATTGTTTATCTAACCTAAATCGACAACTAATTTCTTACTTTTTTCAAACTTAAAACACATGTAGTCCACGTTTTCAAACTTTACATCATATTTTTAAATTATTAAAAATTCAAAATATCTACTCACCAAAACGATCAGAAAATAAACCACGATCAAAATACCATATTTGCTGTCATCTTAATCGAAGTCCTTGTAATGGTCAGGAAGCAATTAATTCAAACGGCAAGAAATAAGTGCGCGCGCATGCGTCTCATTGCAACTGTCGATCGTAGTTTCACGGAAAAGAATCACGCACTACTGTTCTTCAGAACAATTTTGATCACAAATTAAATGATTCACTGTTTGATCTATTAGAAGTTTGAATAGATAAACTATAACACATTCGCAATGAAATAATATTATCACAAACACTGATGAATATTTTGAAACAAAGTAATGCTATAGATTAGGTACGCAAATTGTATGAAGACGAATAAGTAGCAGGTAGCGCGCAGCCTTCGCTGCTCGAGCAACAGGTAGACACTGTGGAGAGAGGCGAAGATGGGAATGGAGCGAGTGTGCCACTCAGATAGACGGATCCAAATGCCGAAGAGCGGGAATGAATGTAAAGCAACGTTCACAATGATGGATGGCGCTGAGATCTTTAGATCTTCAATAGTGTCATTAGAATAACCTTAAAGAATCTTTTATAACCTAAAGAATGTTTAAACGTCTTATCATTTTTTAATCTGTTTAATAATTTTGAATTATTTTTATATACTTAGAAAATAATTAAGTTTTGTTGAAAAATAATAGTAACGATGTTTTTATTTTTTCGTACTTTGTTTTCAATTATTAATCAATTGTATGCTTATTGAATGTACAATATACAAACTTCATTTTAAAAATCATGCCATTTTCGAATTTAAATTTCAAACAAAGCACAAATTCACTATATATTCTGATTCTTTCCACTAAATGAAATTATATCAAGAAAACGAAATCTTCCACGAAAATTTTCGAATTCTCTCTATGAACTTAATGCGTTTACGAAACCTTGATGTGTAGAGGGGAATGGACCTTATCTGTCTGGCTGCTACACAGTGTAACGCAGTCTCTGTTATCGTTCTTATTAATCATTCAACAAGCGTAATGTGGTTGCATGAAATGGAAAGAACGTATCGCGCAATTGTACGTAACGAGAAGGTTAACAAATTATGCGGCTAAGGATGTCATCTATCAGATCGACTCGTGTTATGATTATCGCACAATCTGTCTTTCATACATCGTGTCATACATCTCTGATGCTCTTTACATCTCTTTCAATAAATATATAACTAATAACCTTGTTTTCATTATATCGTTCTATATTATTATATTAACATTAACATTACATATAAAAATATGTATCATAAAATTAATAAAGCATAAAATATATAAATATAATTATTTCTAAATCATTAAAAATAATTAAATATTGAAATATTCAATAATGATTCCAGATATATAAAAGTGAAATTTCACTGTTGCTTATAACAAACTCAACGATCATTTACATTTTTATTTTTTTGGTAGTATTAGAGAAATAAAGTTAATTATTCGCAAGATTTCGTGATGATTTCATAATTATAATAAAAAGTAGGTTGATTCGTGCAGGTAATAGAAGCGTAGCAGGTTAGATTCAATTAACAGAGCTCTCATACGTGACTAGCTAGTAGAGATTTGCTTTCTATTGAAATCGACCATCTCGAAATCTAGCACGGAATTATCTTGAAGTTAATCGAAGGAAGCTTCATCAGACTTTCGATCTATTTTAGACGGAAACATTGCTCAAAGTTTGCTTTATTAATTCAGATTGTAAGGTGAATAGAATTTTAACTGTATTTACTTTTTATGTACAAATTCATATTAAATTAATTTATTAGATATAAATTAAAGATTTCTTATGAAAAAAAAAAAAAAAAAAAAAGAAAAGAAATGAAAATAAGAAAATATTGTATCGTTAAGATTTGCACAACTTCTTTAGTCTTCTCCCACATAGAGAACTATAATTTATTCTTCCACGAGGAACTTCGACTGAAATTCATTAAAATTCATCAATTACTTTTAGATTTCATTATACTGTAATGGTAAATACATAATAGCATAATAATATATTTACTGTACACATTTCCATATATTAAATTAAAAATGTGTGTGTATAACGAATTTTCACATTCTATAATAATAGGCACATTGTATGTAACACACCTTTGTTAGAACATTATATTTCTTCATGCATAATAATAGTAAATGTAAGAGAAAATATATTACTATGTTAAAATAATATTTATATTACATGAAATATACCTTTATTATTATATTAGCAAACATACAAATGAGGACATCTTTAATGATCCTTTAATAATCATTATAATAGATACATATGGAACACATTCTTATATATGATATTAAACATATTATATAATATTTAATATTATACTTATTACACAGATTATTGTTGAAATATCTTTGCATCCATGCAATATATTATATACATTTTATAAATATATAATAAATTAAAAATATAATATATTTCTTCATATTTCACATAATATATAACATAATATAATTACAAACATTTCCAATATATCTTATATATCTCTCAAAATACATCTTTATATATAAATATATTTTTCAAGTGAACACTTAATTCATTATTCTTATTGTATGAATATTATCTCTTTATTATGTCAATAAATATACTAAATTCCATTTTCTATAAACATAACTATCTATATCTCACATCTATCTAAACATTTTTCCATGTAGTACAACATTATACTACATTCACATTGAACAACTTAAAATAAACAATTTATCATATTGAACAACTTAATTATTCAATTTGTTATTCCAATATATACATACCATTTCCATCTTATGATATGATATTTCCATCCATATATATTAATCATTATTCAGCATTCTACAATAGATTATATTATACAAATAATGTTTATATAAAATTCCATAATGTTATACAAAAAAAAACTTATCTTTAAATCACATTGAACAACTCAATCGTTCAATCCGCCACCTTAATTGCACCCATACGAGGGAAAAAATGAATAAACAAGAAACTCAATCACTACCACCGAGCTTTCTGATCAATCGAAAGTGCAAGCGAGGAAAAACAGCTGGTTCCAGGGTCACCGAGTTCGTTCGTTGTGAATGGACCCGTACTCGAGGAACAGTTGGTGGGGGTTCAATCATCGCAATGAATTACAACGAGCCAGTCACCGAGAGTGACTCACTACGTTGCTCTAGCCGTTGCAGCTCGATAAAACTCTTTTTCTTTGCCCTTCTCGTGCCGAAGGAATTCGAGAGTGGCCGGGAACAGAAAGAGAGACGCTTGAGAAGCCAACGAGAAGCGGTCGCTTATGAATCACTTGAGTACGCGAGCTAAATGCTTTGTAGAAGGGACATAGTAGGAGAATAAGAGGATTTTCGTTCGTTGGTATTGCCAACCTAACGGGATTTCTAGTGGTCTTAATGGATTAATGGTAATTCTTTGTTGTTGCAGCTGGATAAGTAAATTTTTAGATATAAATGCTCTATAACTATATTTTTGCGTTTGAATAATATTTTAATTTGATTCTTTAATTATGAGAATCTGGGGGAAAGATAAAATCTAGAAAATTTAAAGTTGCTAAAAGTTTGTAGAGAAATAGAAAGTATATATTTTATCTGTACATTATAGATATTTAATATATTTGTATAATTATTCTTATATCCATAAAATTTATCTCCCTAGTTTTTATATACTTATAAAAAAACAAATAATAATATAAATGAAGAACAAGCTTAATTTTTCTGGCGAAGAAAATATATTTTCAGTACAGTGACCTTAAACCATTAAAATTCTCAACTCTATGAAAATATATCTACAGCAAAATCGAAGAACTTCGACCAGCTGCAAAAGCTACCTAACATGAAACTAAAATTAAAATTCTATTCCTGTCCCAAGCGAAATTATTACGAAACGCACTAGAATCAACCAGGTAGAGTAAACAAACCAGGATCCATAAAATTCGCACGACATTAGAAACTAGAAACCTAACCTAACCTTCACTGAACCTCGCATTAGTGACCAATTCCTATGTATTACTACTACCGTAAAGATTCATTTCACGGCGTTTCGCCAGAATTCATATCGGTTTGTTGGAGAGCCGTGAAAAATCGTAATCCACGTGATCCAGCTCCTTAAGTATCACCTCGGTTTTTTTTTCTTTCTTTTTTCAGAGCTCTCTCGGGCCGCGCATACCGTGCCAATTATTCTCCGCACGGAAGTTCCACGGCTTGGCGTGAGAGATTGATGCGAGAGTCGATGCACTCCACGCTTATGTTTTATTCATACCTTTCACCAGGTTCGATAAGAAAATTATATTTAAAAGGCGGACGCAAACTGATGTCGCGAAAAAAGAGAAAATCAATTCGATACTTGTCACTCGTGGAAAGTAATATATATAGATATTATTATATATAGAGATGACTTTTGATTTACTACTTTGATTGCTTATGTGTTTCTGCAATTATATTCTAATATATATATAGGGGAATAAAAATATAAATATTGTTTCTCTTGAGAGAATAATTTTGAAAGATTATGGTACAATATTCTATATTTAATGAAATATATTTAATAAGTGTATAAATATTTCAATATATTTTGTTTATTTCAAATTTGTTCAGTACTCCAGATATTTAAAAACTTTGAGAAAACTTAATAACATTTTCATTTCATTATTCAATAGATTTTTAAAATGTTAAAATATAAAGAGGAAGTACATATATTGAAATTCAGAAGAAAAAACTTTGCTCTATATTCTTATTATTCTATAGGTTTGCACAAAACTTCCACAGAATGAAAAATAAACGGCGCACGTGGGAAACAGAAAATGTAAAATGCATCCTATGCAATTTATGCAAGACGTAATTAGGTGATTGTAGGTACTAATGTGCATTTAAATATGGACAAAGACTTGCCAGTTGTTATCTCAATGAAAGTCTA
Organism: Apis laboriosa; assembly: GCF_014066325.1. NCBI lineage: Eukaryota > Metazoa > Arthropoda > Insecta > Hymenoptera > Apidae > Apis > Apis laboriosa. The sequence goes on from NW_025223582.1 coordinate 275,235, forward strand.
TTTCTACGAATTGGTCTCAAGAATAGATTTCATTGAACTATAGTATTCACAGTAATTTTTTAATCACTTTCTTTTGAAATGTATATTAAAATTTGTCTTTCTTTTTTTAAATATTTGAATTAAAAAAAAAGAGAAATTTATTCTATGAATTTTATCATAATATTTATATTTTTCATTTTTTAAAAATTTGATAAAATTAATTTATGAAAAATCATAAATTTTTTAAAATATTTAGTAGCTTGTAACTTCTTTCTGTAATTTCAAATAATAAAGAGATTAATTTTTCTTCAATATAAATAAAAACATTTAAAATTTTTATATTTTACTATTACATGAGAAACAAATTAACAAAAATATGTATTCATAGCGTATAAATCATTATAACAAGGGACCATTTCTCATGAATCACTTCTTCCGATTACGAAACACGTATGACTCGATTATCGAACAATGTCAACTACCATGCATTAAAAATCCTTCGAGAACATTACAAATCAGAGATAACGTATTGTCAAGGTTACCAATTTTCTGAATTTAACATTAAAATAACGCTCAACAATTACAGATAGATATTTCATATCTTTACTTTATTTACTTAAAAAAAAAAAAAAGAGAACAAGAGAACTTTCAGTGAAATCTTCTTTCCTTGAAAAAAAAAAAATAAAATAAAATAAAAAAGAAATAAAAAGAAAAAGACTATAAAATTAACCAATAATTATAATTTATCATTTTAAAATCAATTTTATTAAATACACAATTCGATAATTCAATGGTATTCCGGAAAATTCGATTTCACGCGATATGAATCAAATTTATGGAAAAATTCTCGGATCATTACACGTTGTAAGATTTCCATGACAATACAAACTAATAAAGTATTTCGTTCGCAGGACTTTGTCATTATTTACAAGCATTATTCACCATGGAATGGACGTTGAAACTGTAATTTTCGCGACGAAGGCGTGTTCCGCGCCTCGATTCCATTCTCCGCGTGAAAAAACCCTTCTACAAGCTCTATATTTATCAACACGTCGGATACTTTCGACGTTGGAGTCCAAACCGACCCTCGACATTCTTAAGAATTGGAGGATGATGCCTGTAATTTTGAAAGAGACACGTGGAGATTAAAAATTAATTATTATTCAGGTATATATATATATATAATATATAATATTTAGAATTGATTCTCTTCATTGTCAAAGGATGAATTATTATATTAGCTAAAGGATAGATTATTATATTATTCAAGATATTATTATTAGATTTGAGTTTGAATGTTTTTGGAACAGTATAAAGATATTTTAAATTTAAGTGTTTAAAATTCTTTTAGCAATTCCTTATAATTATTATTATTTGATAATTCCTTATAATTATCAAAAATAGAAATTACTCTTTTATTTTGATTATAAAAATTTAATCATCCTTTCAATGGTTTAGATTTAATTTAAGTTATAAATTAAATTAAAGAAATTAAAATTACTAGAAATGATGGAAATCAAATTATCTCAATAATTAAATAAATTACTTTTTTAAATTAAATTTTCATAAATTACATCGAATATAGGTACTTTTGAAGAAATGGATTATATTTATCACTTAAAACTTCTGAATCAGAAAACTGTAATTATCTGATTTATCAAATTATTTCAATATGAATCAATAAGGCAATTTGCAAGAAAAAAACATAAAATGCTGAGAAGATCGCACTTAAATATGAAGTTGAAGAAACCATAAATTGACAAAACGAATAAATTATAACGAAAGTTATAATAATATATATTATTATATATATAAATAATAATGAGACAGAGGTGAAAATTTCACCTGAGAGTTGTGGACGATCGATTCGATCGTGGTTAAGAATCATATGATTCTTTTCCCGTTTTACGCCTGGCGCCAGACCGAAGTAGGCCATCGTGCCAGCGAGTAGCACGCGGAATACTCGTTGAAGATCATTAATTCATGGAATATGGCTTGCATATAATTTTGTTTCTTATGATAATTTTACAAACGCTAAATTATATTCGTATAAAGATATAAGATATAAAATTTTTGTTATTTTCAATAGTTGATATATAATATTTACTGAAAATCTTTAAAATTTTTAATTATTATTAAAGAACATTCTCAAAATAATAAAAATTTTATGTTAAAAAGTTAAATCAATTTATTGCAATAAAAAATTTAATTATCTTATGGAAATATTTTATAGTTTTATTTCTTGCAATAATAATATGATCAATTTTTTTTTATTGCCACTTCAATTTAATTTTGTTCATGAAATTTTTATTTTAGGAAATTGGCATTGATAATGAAAAATTCTAAAGAATTGTGAGATACGTGGAAAATTAATTTTTTACAAGTGTAATTAACAAGAATAGATTTGTAATTATAAGCTGATTGGGACAGTTATTGGACTAACTATTAGAAGGGAAACTTGTTACCCAGTAAAAGAACTTGTGTGTGATTAGAGATCATTGTGAAAACTAGTTCCTCCTTTTAGAATTTGTATCCATTTTTATAAAAAATACAATTTTTAAATTTTCTCATCTTGGAATCTTTAAAGAAATCATCATATTATTATTAGAATTTTCTGGATTTCAAATTTTTTTTCCTTCAATGCCTTCTGATCTTTGAAGATCTTCAAATATCTACAAATCTGAAAATCTTTGAAATATCATTAGTAACTTTAATTAAACTTCAGAAGGAATATTCAAATCTATGTATCTTTATAGATCCTAAAAATTTTCAAAATTAAAGAATTTAGATGCTTTCATTGTTGATGCTTTAATCTTTCAATCTATTTCAAATCCAACTATTAAGATACACAAAATTAGAAAGCAATATCTCTCTAAAGGCATAAAAACTATTACTTTTCTCATCCCTAATTCCCACTACACCTTGCAACGAATAGTTCTGTCGCTATAAACTACAATCACGCGGTTCTTATCTTTCGAACCTGTTACCCGAACCTGTCCAGGTTCACACGAACGTTTCCAGTGTACCGTACGCGTATACGCACCGGTCACGTGCCAGAGCGGGTATCCTCTCCCAGAAAGCGGGCCCATGCCTCGTGCCGCGGCACAGATCGACGCGGAAAAATGCGCGTGGAATAATGCGTGCAGCAGGACGGCGCCAGTGCGCTCTGCACCGCGCCCCTCCCACCCTCTCCGACGACGCCGCGCGTCTTGCGGAGAGGAGGGGTGGGGAGGATGCTCGAGAGGAAGGGTTAAGAGAGAGGCACCGATGAAGAAGCGAGTTTGTGAAAGAAGAATATGAACGTGCGGTGTAACTTGGTTATGGAGAGGGAGAGAAAAAGGTTGCGTGTAATTGAGAAAAGTGGAAGTATTGTGTGGAGGGAATGGGAGGTGAAAAAGTGAGATTAGGAAAGAGAAATTGAGATGAAATGGTTTTGTAAATAGAGAAAAGGCTGATAGAAAGAAATTTTGTAATTTTTGGATAAATGAAGAAAAGGAAATATAATTGAGAAAATGGAAATATTGTTAGAGAATAGAAAGTGATATCAGAAAAAAGAAATTGAGAAGAAATGTAAGAGAGGAGATAATATTTTTTAGACAATAGTAAACAAATGAAATTAAAAAAAGGGAAATAGAAAGAAAATTATATCGTACTCGAAACAATATACGATAAAAGATAAAAAAAGAAAAAGCAAGAATAGACAGAAATTTAAAATCTAATCTCCAAATAAAAAGTAATAAATTAAGAATCGAAAAAAGGATATATATATATATGTATAATAAAAAAAAAAAATGATAGGAAAAAAAAAGAAAAATCTGTTTTCCTTAAAGTCTGTAAAACCAAGAAAAAAAAAAAGAAAAAAAATTGCTCAGGTAAATAAGAATAAAAAAATACAAAGCCAAATATATAAGACAAAAGTAAAAAAAAGATATAAATGGTTATCGAAAAGGATTAAACGGGAAGAATATAGCAAGAGAAGAAACGAAGAAACATGACAAACGGATCAGGGCGAAAAAGAGGGAAAAATGAAAAAGACTGGAGAGACTGAGAGACAGGAGGAGAAAGACGAGAAGAAATGGTAAGAAAAAGAAAGCAAGTTGTCTCGGATGTCTGCTCGCCAGATCGTTTTTCTTCGAGCAGCGGCGCCTCCGTATGGGATTGCTCGTTCTGATCATTCTCCGCGGTGTTGTCGGCATGGAAAAAACGTCGATGAGCGAACGCTGTTTTCATCAAATCCTTTCTATACAGTAGCTGTCGAACAAGGAAAAATCGTTTAAATAATTTCGAACGTACAACGATGGTATAATTAATAAAGATTAATAAGAAATTCTTAAAACAATTTGTCAACATTTTTTTTATATTTTTTAACTAAATAACATATTTAATAGATCTATAATCTACTTAAAAATTATTTGATAATATTAAATTACTTATTGTTATTAAAAAATTACTATTTCTTTTTACTAATATTTTTTTTTTTTTACAGAGAAAATAGTTTAAATATAATATGAGATAAAAATCAATACAAATTATAAATATTATTATAATACATTTTTTGAGATAATGATATTTATTGTATTATTAGAATTATAAGATTAGGTTAATTTTTAGGAAAGAAGTCAAATTTTGAAATTATAAGGAAGATGGCACTATGACGACGGGATGATAGGAATTAAATTGGGTTCAATGAAGATAAGATAAATTTGTGGATCCTACTTTGCAGCAAAGATACGAAAATTGTTCTAAGAATAACCTTCCCTAATCAAAGTCAAGTTCATTCGATAGAAAGATAGCGAGAAATTGAGACAGTCGTTACAAGACTCACCAAACCGTGATGTAATTTCCAACGAATGCCTCTTCCTCTGCCTACCTTTACGTATGATTCTAATATCTTATTAAACTTCTCGTTACTTTCAATTTTTTGCTACTTTCTACATTGCATAATAAATACTACATAATACATAACAAATATTACATAATTTTGTTTAAAAAATTACGATTAAAACTTTAATGCATATAATATGTATATAATCTTTTAAAAATTGTCATTTAAAACTCAAAATCATTGACAAAAAACCAAAAACAAAACAAAAAAAATGTACGTCACACATGAAAGCACATTCATAGAAATTGATAACAATGGAAAGAGATTCGCTTTCGGCAGAAAATTCGTAGAAAATTGTACACGATTAAATGAAGCGAAACAACGGGGGCTGGGTCGAGCAATCACAGGAGCATTTACCATTAAATGGCATCGGTGTGGCTGGGCGAAATTTGTCAAGGGAAAGGGTGCGTCACTTTCTCCGCAGTCAGGAATAATTCAACCGAAAAGGAGCAACGTCGAGCCAAAAAAGAGGAAGATCATCGGCGGGTTTAAGTAACGAAAATAACTCGAATCGATTTTTCAGTGGGGTTCCGTCGGTTTCCAAAAAAGGACACAAATGCACTCTCGTGCGCACACGTCGTTAACCTACAATTTTAAAAGCCGGTCACCTCTTTCCACCTGAACACCCGATCTGGCAAGTGGAACGTCCTGTTCACAGGTGCACTTGGATCGACAAGGCGTTGGCGTTTTTAAAATGTACATAGCATGCATGGAATTTTTGAATTTCGCGCCAATTTTCTGGGAAAAAGAATAAAATTGAATATCTTGATTCGTTAATTGTAGAAAAGACAGAATTTCAAAGAAATTTTTGAAAGAATGAACAAAATTGAATATAGACAAAATAGGATTTTAAAAAGAAAAATTGTTTCTGCAATTTATATAATTTTATTAGATTTGAATTTCTATTTCTTATTTATGATATATTTTTTAAATCTTTTATATATTTTTAAAATTTCTTAATTTCATGTCAATAGGAATTAATATTTCAATCGAGTTCTCATTATTATAAAAATTTTTAATATCTATATTTATTCCGATCGAAGTTTCCACTAACTTCTTAGATAAAATAAAATTTCAAAACCGATTTAAATTACCCACAAGATTTCAAATTTCCCGCCAATTCATGAAGGACTTGTTTTCAAACTTTCTTTTTCTACAATTCATTATGAAAGAATATTATGAGCCAGAAGCTAGTGCTTGAAGAAGGTAATACGGATATTTTTAGTGTTTATAGGATAACAGAGGGGTCTGGCATGATAGCGTTCGATGTCAGGAAATCGCGAATAGTCTGGCTGACTACTGAATGGTTCTTTCAGCGCCTTCGACGGGACATTCAATAAATACGACAATTAGAAACGTCGCGTTCGTTCGAATGTAATTTTTATTACTTGCCAACCAGCCGGCTACTAGCGGGAATATTTAATAAATACTTGGAACGTGCCCCTAATAAATTCCTTCATTTCATTTCCGAATGATTAGGCTTTCTGCCAATTTTTCGAACAATTCTCTTTCAAGGAATTTTATAATAATATATTATTATTCTTATTATAATATATATAATTTCCACTTTACTTTTATACTTCAGGATCATTCTTTATACAATTTGCTACATAATTTTTTAAGCATAATAATGGAAATGAAAATATAAGTTATATTCTATTTTCTCCGTTTTTGTTAGAAATATCTTATTGTAATCAGAAAAAAAAGAATAATTTTACATACTCACTTGGACCATCCTATATTAGCATTTAATGAGCAATATTATTTATACAATCTTCTATTCTTAGAAAGGAAAAGACTGGTTCAACGTCCAACCTCGTGAGAAATAGAAAATCGATCGCCGATGAAATTAGCCTAAGCACAGCTTCCGAGTAACTCGATCGGTTCGTTACGTGAAGGTTCACGTCCTCTAGGAAATACTCTCACTTTTATCTTTTTTTTCGTTTCCTGACAAAGGAGGAGTAATGAAAGTAATGTATTAATTTCAATTGAAATTTTAAAAAAGAAAAAAGATTTATAAGGATAAAAGTTTTACAGAAATTAAAAAATTTATGAATTCACCTACAGATAAAAGAGTTTTTTTTTTTTTTAAGATAAAATCGAGATTTCGTTAAAGATCCTGGCCACAGGAAGAATGGCGACGATTAGGATTGCTAATACCTAGAGATAAATGTGGCGAGCTAACTAATTAAGGACGCCGATAGATCACGCTTTGGCTAATGTCGAATTTTGCATATCGCCATTCTATGGGAAAGATCGATTGTAATGCGCCCAATCAGCTTTGGTTAATTAGCACCCAAATTGCTTCTAAAGAATTGTTGAAACTTCTTTTATTTGTTTTATTTTTATATTTTTCTGTGAGAAGAAAAAAAAATGATTATAGTCGAATATCATTCGAATTTTAAATGAATATCATTCGAAATTTAATATAGTTTTTATATACATCTTTGACAAATAATTTAACTTTGACAAGTTTAAATAAATGAAATTAATAATAATTTAAAAATTTCTAATCCTAATATATCCAAATCAGAAAAAAAATTCTCACCTCAAAATCGCATAAATATCTCTAATATCGTTCCAAATTCAACATAAAGTTATTCCATTAACATAATATGATAATGATAATTATTGTTTCTTTAAAGTGATTTCTAAATTGACGATCGATGACAATAGCTGCGGAATAAAGTTCACTGAAAGACCAGCCCAACGATTATCCTTCGTTATCAAAGCTAGTTATCCCGTTGATCCATAAGAAAAACCAAGGATGAGTGAACGTTGCAATTCAATTGTTCAAGACCTACTTGCAATTCGCTAATTGCAAAACAAACGCGCCGATTCCGCGTAAATGCGCGTATGTGCTTTCTAATTACACGCGTCAATCCATCGTTCCACCACATTAGTTCCGTCAAATATCACGAATAGAATTGCGGTTATGAATTTAATTCTCGTATTTAGCGTGAAGGAAAATAGCATGGCGTTTAATCCTCTTTTCTTTTCTTTCCTGTCGCAATATTGTTGCCTAAGAGATATCCGAGAGAATGAATCTTGAATGAGGTTAGGAACATCAATTTCTTGCATAGCTAAAAATTACTGTACAATTTTTAATTTTTCTAGAATTAATTAGTTAGATTCATATTGTTCAAAAACTATATATATTATAAAATTAGAACAAATAAATATAATAATACTATACTATGATATTACAAAATAAAAATTTTCATATTAACAGATTTACTATTAATACACCATCTATGACTTAACGATACTAATTAAAGATAAAGTATTATAATGACCAATAATATGAATCATCCTGTACAAAATAAAAAATATGTCTTTTTCTTTGAATCGACAATATTTCAAATGAAATCAAATTACTTAAAAGCATATGCTAATAATAAATCCGACATCTTTGTCTCATTTCTATTATTAACAATCGACCTTAATTTCACGTGCTGTTCGAAAACATTCGTCGCGAGCACCGTAGGGCCACAGTTTCCAAGTAGTCACTGGTTACCATCACGTTAATCGTTCTCCCAGTCTTACGTATATGTCTAAGAACAATGACAGCCAATTGTCGTAATTAGAACGTTGAGTTTACCGTACGAATCAAACGCAGCTGTTCGCTCGTGCATACGTATACATATATGTGATGCATGCTTGCAGAAATTTTCGTAGAGAACAGGCGCCCTCTGCTGAAGAAACCGATCCCTTCGCGTCCGCCATTTTTCACTTTTAAGTTGATATTTGAGCATCTTTGGGAAATGTTACATATATGTATTTTAAATGTGTTTAATATAAAATTTAAGTGTATTTTAAAGATTTAATAATATTTAAATTATTAGAAGTTGATAATTCTTACATTTATTTTAATTTATTTAATATATTAGGAAGATATTTTAAAGAACGCGATTAGTTAACGAAACAATATTATATATAACCTAAAAATCTGTTAAATGATATCTTTGATCTAGTAATAAATTTTAGTAACAAATTCCGAAGACCACATGCATATCAATTATCTATATTTTAAGAACGAATATATTAAAAATAATTTTCAATTTCTAAAGTGAAATTTAAAATTCTTTCCAAAATAATTTCGAAATAAGAAATAACTAAAACCAGCATTAAATTGCACAACACTTCAAACTAGGAATTCTAACCTCGTAAAATATAAATTTCATCTTATAACATAGACAAAAATAAACGAAAATTCATAAATTGATTAAATTTCTATTTCCTAATGTGAAATTTGTTTTATTTCTTTTTCACTTTTTAGCAAAGAGAATAACTAGTGAATATTCTATTATTTTCTAACGAAGAAGTCGATTGATATAAACGAAGGTCGTGGTGTTTCTGGCCTCCAACGCGGTACCCGTGGCTTTTCGTTGGCTTCCAGAGAGATATTAGCTAAGCGAACGGCTACGTACATATATGGAGGTGAAACAGCCGGTTCACAAAGGACATTCCATTCCATCTTACGTTAGCTGCATTAGCTTTGAACCACCATGGTCCCACAGTCAGAAGATTGAAACGTATGTTTCCAGTAGAAGAATTCAGAGCTTCCATTCCAAACAAGAATTTTATAAAAAAAAAAGAATAATTTTCATTAACTTTCTAATTGAGTTCTATTCATTTGAATTAAGTATTTAGAACTTGATAAAATTTTTTGGATAGAATGTATTGAAATATTGAAATATTTAAGTTATTTTTTAATTTTAGTAAAATTTCTTAAATGAATAGTCAGAAAAAGAGAAGATTCGAATCAATATTTATAAATTTGTAAAATTTATAAAAAAAAATATATCTAAATGAAAAGAAACATAAATAAAGAAAAAATTATATTTGATTACTAATACAAAGTTTACACAAAAGGTAAGTTAAATTAAATATAGAAGTACTTTTGATAAAGATGACGAAAAGTAAAAAAATATGGATCACTAATAGTTCTAATTATCAATTTTTCTACTTTTATTATTCTAACAATTTAGATAAACATGATTTCATAAGAACTTGGTCAATAACCTAACTTAACCTATATATATGAATAATCTGATTTCTGTTAATCTTTAGTCGTTATAAAAATCAGAATTTCTTTGTTTCGAAAATTTCATGCACAAATTCATTTAAAATAATTCTAAATAATTATAAAATTAGAACAATAACAACCAACAATAGAAAATAAATTTTCCATTTTTTCTCAAATATTAAAAAACTAAAAAATATTTTTAAAAATCAAATACTTTAAAAACAATTAATATAAAACATTAGAAAAATATAAAATTTTTAAAAAAATAAAAAGTAATATAAAAAGAATAAAATGATTTAACCTAAATAACATTTTCACTAAATAAAAAAATTTTTATTTCAAAAAATTAAAAAAAAATTATACATTAGTCTTAAATTGAATTTTTTATGAGAAATTTGATGACAATTTTTCTTTCTAATCTTCACTGAAAATTCTCAATAACACATACGATATCTTGTCTTTAGTTGTCGATTACGAAACTTATGTTCTGTTTACAACGCGGCTTTCTGACCAGTATGTAATATATGCGCGCGTGAAAGTGGTCGTATTCGTAGTCGAAGTTGTCGTCATAATGTCATAAAGAGAAAAAAAAAAAAAGACGTGTTTAGTAATGACCTAATACTAAGTCGACGTTAAATTTGAACGAACAGGGACTGTCTAACGATACCGAACACCAAGCTATTCGATATTGCAAACTAATTGGCAATGGCAGGGACTCTGGTGTTCGATTAATCGTATTACTTATGTGACAAAAATTAAAAAAAAAAAGAAACAAAATGAACTAATAATGAAAAAAAAAATATAAAAATAATAATAAAGAAAACTTTTTTCGCTGGTATTGATGAATCTGTGAGTACATTTATACATATAATACATAGCTAACCTATAAAATTTTATCCCAATAATGTTACTAATTTTAATTTATTATTATATGTATGGATACTTTATCCAAAAATATTCATATAATGTTGTAAAAATTTAAAAAATTTTTAAATCTTTAAAATATTCATTGTGTTTAAATATCATTTGTTTGCAATGTAATTTTTTGAAAACACTTATTTTTCTCATCTTTTCATGAGATTTTATTTCATTTGATTTTATTTAATTAAATATTTAATTAAATAAGAGGATATGGAGAATTAATTACATATACAGGATGTTTAAAAAATAAAGTTTAGAGATTTAGCCACATTGCCTATCATGCGGTATACGCCACATGCTGAACTTTCTGTTCTGTTGTAAGATTATTTTCGTTACTAAATCTGGCCTAACATGTTTTGTGAAATCATGCGTTGATATTTAGGTATTAACAATTTTTGTTTCATAGTAATTTTAAGCATTGTATACTTTTCTTGCCAAAAATGACTTTCGCAATCTTATTAATAGAAGCATAATTAATTTCACATTAAGTACATATATGTACTCATAACGTAATATACGTAATAGAATTAAAATAATACTGAAAAAATGCAAATATAAAATAAGATAGAAATATTTGAAAATATCCATATTAATAGTTATCAATATATTATCAAAATCTTTTAATTTACTGCCATTTTTAATTGGAAAATAAAATTTATATCTGATTACCAATTTATTTGAATTAACCAATATAAAATAGTTTTATTATGGAAATAAAAATGTGTCTATTATTGGGGCATTAATGTATTTACTATATATATATATATATAGATATTAATAGAATTTTAAATAAAATTTAACATCAATAAAATAGAATTTGATAAAAGTTATATAATTCTTTGTTTCTTAATTATAGATAATCTTAACAAAATAATGTCTCTTTTTTTCTCTCTCTTAGGAAGTATATTAAGGAGTGGGAATGTCGCATAGTGGAAAAATTGTGCTACGTGATCAACTCGGTATTACCTCAAGGGATTGAAATCTTCGACGCAGACTATAATCGCTACAATTTGCATGCAATATTAAAACTTCATGCTAATTACATTATTAATCATGTATAATAAAAATCTGGAATAGAAAACATTAAGTTCATCGAACTTGCGAATCAGAGAAGCTAACGTTCTCTTTTCCAAGAATAGTGTAAGAATTGTTCGCTTTAGAATTACGATTTTTCATCGGTTACGATCAGTATCGACACGATGCAGTATAATGGAACGAAATTAATTTGCAAACAATCGCATGAATTTTCACCGCGTTAAAAGCACTTTCTCCCTTTCTATCGTAACTGTTTCTTCTCAAGCTTGCTCGACATTTTTATTTTTTACAAATATATTCATTTTACGAAATTCACCATCATTTTTCAATCTTTTTGTGAAAGTACCAACGATCAATGATTTCAACGGTTATACACACCGTTTGAATTTCGACGCTTATAAATCAAACCCTCCCCCTTGAATGCATGTTTTAACGTATACAAATATCAATTAACGATCGAACGAACGAGAGAATTGTTTTCCAAGCGTCCAATCGAGCGTAACAATGAACAGTATATTAAAATCGTATGCACGCAGCTAATTTCTCATTCTACCGGCTCATTATGTCCGGCAATGCGAGACCAAGTATGAATGAAACATAAGGCCCGATGTTTATCATCCTCCGACGAAGTTCAACCCCGCTAACTATGAATATTCATCGAGGACGCGAGCTTCTACCATGATAATAATAATAAAATCTCGATGAAATAAGGATCGTGAACGAGGCGAAAAATAAGTTCACGATGATCGAAGAAACGATCCCCTGGAGGGGGATCGCCCACGATCTATCCTTATACCGCAAATTATATTATTGAACGATTAACATAATTCCGTCATCCGTCCTCTCAATGCAGAGACAATTACACACTAGCAATCGTCGTAAGAAATTTGCATAATACCTTGAAGATGTATTTGTATAACATATATATTTTTAAAGAAATTTTTAATTAATCAACACCTACATTATTAAACCTCAATAATATTTTAAATATGGAAAATATTACCTTTACAATCCTCGAGGATCGAAACATTTCTCTTCATCCTCGATTTATTGAATTTTTATCGAATCAAAAGTTATAATAGAAAAAAAAAAAAAAAAAAGAAAAGAAAACACCACGATTTTCCTCATTACCTCTATCCATACATTCGAACGATTCTTTCAGACGATTCAAACGTCTCGCGATCGATGGCGTCTAGAGAAACCGGTAACAGAGGAGAGGAGGCGTGTTGAGATAGGCGTCGCCATCAGGACAGCACGATAAATACTGAGGATGGTACCAGTGCGGGAGACTTCTAAGCCTCGTGCACCGTTTCTGTCCCGCATAAGGTTCACGTGGTGCAGGAATACCACCGCGGAGTCACGGGGTGCGGTCTCGTTTCGCCGCGGCACTTTTCTGTCTCCGCTCAGAACTACGAGCAGAACCGGTCTCTCTTCGAACGAACGAACGAACGAACGAACGAGTCCACGAGTTGTGTGGATCGACGAGAGTCTTTCTTTCTTTCTTTCTCTCCTTTCCTCTACCTTCTTCCCTTCGATGACTTCTCGACCAGGTAACACGTTCGCGACTCTCGAGGATCAGCTGCTCCGTCGTTGCACCCACACCGATCTCTTGCGTCAGCGATCGAGATCGATACGATTTTTCCCTTTCGTTCGACAGATTTTTTTTATGGATTTTCTTTTTCCCGGAATTTTTCACGTATCTTTTAGGGAATTTTATTAAATTGATTCTGAAAACTGTTTTGTTTCTTTCGATTTTGTTCAACAGGGTGAAATATAGATTTGATATTTTTTACCAATTTCTTTTAAGTTTCCAACTTTCGTTTTTCTTATCTTTTCTGGATTTTATTTATCTACGGATTAACTCTGTTTTATATTATATGTTTAATATTCAATAAGCAAAATTTCGTGGATTTTTTACATTTGCTTTTCTAAAAAGAAGAATCATTCAAGTGACATAGAAAAAAAAGAAAAATTGCAAAATATTAGAAAATGTGTTTATAAACAGCGATAATTACAGTGTATGTTTATCATCATCATTGGAAAGAGCCAATAAAATTTTAACGTATCTATCGTGACTGGATCGAGGGAACGAGATTCCACAACTCGAAAGGAATTCATAAAGAAAGAAAAAAAAAATAGCAAAGCAACGATACAAGCTTCTTATAACTTTGACGCGCTTCTCATCTCCGTAGTATAAAACGATCGCTTTTAATAACTAGTTTCGCGTTTCGCCGATAACAAGTTAACCGAACAGGTTTATTCCCTCTCGTTCCAGGGTGTCCTTCTTTCCCGAGTTTGTTTACCGGTTACGCCACTCTATGCTCGCCTAAGATCGCGGGTATATTTCGCCTCCCACGTGCCACGCAACTCAAAATACCGATCTCGAGGAGAGAAATCGTTGGTCAAAGGTGCACGTGCCGTCGATTTTATAACAAATATCGAACGATCGATACAATATTTTCCTCGTCGTCTCGTCCTATATAAATCTTCCTTTAAACGAAAAAAAAAAATAATAATAAATATCGAACGATCGATACAATATTTTCCTCGTCGTCTCGTTTTATATAAATCTCCCTTTAAATGAAAAAAAAAAAAAATAATAATAAATATCGAACGATCGATACAATATTTTCCTCGATTTTATGACAAATATCGAACGATCGATATTTCCCTCATCGTCTCGTCCTATATAAATTTTCCTTTAAACGAAAAAAAAAAATAATAATAAATATCGAACGATCGATACAATATTTTCCTCGTCGTCTCGTCCTATATAAATCTTCCTTTAAACGAAAAAAAAAAAATAATAATAAATATCGAACGATCGATACAATATTTTCCTCGTCGTCTCGT